>NC_142186.1:37838860-38019379 GCF_026936395.1 Plectropomus leopardus | reverse complement strand
CCCCTAACCCTAACCCTAACCCTAACCCTAACCCCTAACCCTAACCCTAACCCTAACCCTAACCCCAACCCTAACCCTAACCCTAACCCTAACCCCTAACCCTAACCCCAACCCCAACCCCCCACCCCAACCCTCACCCCTAACCCAACCCTAACCCCCAACCCTAACCCCAACCCTAACCCTAACCCTAACCCTAACCCTAACCCTAACCCTAACCCTAACCCTAACCCCAAACCCAACCCAAACCCCAACCCCTAACCCCAACCCCAACCCCTAACCCTAACCCTAACCCTAACCTAACCCTAACCCAACCCTAACCCCAACCCAACCCTAACCCCAACCCTAACCCAACCCCTAACCCCAACCCTAACCCAACCCCTAACCCCAACCCCAACCCCAACCCTAACCCCAACCCTAACCCCAACCCCAACCCCAACCCTAACCCTAACCCTAACCCCTAACCCTAACCCTAACCCTAACCCTAACCCCTAACCCCTAACCCTAACCCCTAACCCTAACCCTAACCCTAACCCCTAACCCTAACCCTAACCCCTAACCCCTAACCCTAACCCCAACCCCAAACCTAAACCCAACCCTAACCCTAACCCTAACCCAAACCCTAACCCCAACCCCAACCCTAACCCCAACCCCAACCCTAACCTCCAACCCACCCTAACCCCAACCCCTAACTCCTAACCCTCACCCTCACCCCCACCCTAACCCCCACCCCAACCCCAACCCCCTAACCCTAACCCTAACCCTAACCCTAACCCTAACCCCTAACCCTAACCCTAACCCTAACCCTAACCCTAACCCTAACCCCAACCCCTAACCCCTAACCCCTAACCCTAACCCCCAACCCTAACCCCCACCCCAAACCCTACCCCCAACCCTAACCCTAACCCTAACCCTAACCCTAACCCTAACCCTTAACCCTAACCCTAACCCTAACCCTAACCCTAACCCTAACCCTAACCCTAACCCTAACCCCTAACCCTAACCCCAACCATAACCCTAACCAACCCTAACCCCAACCCCAACCCTCACCCCAACCCCAACCCCTAACCCCTAACCCTAACCCCTAACCCCAACCCCCCCAACCCCAACCTAACAACCTCAACCCTAACCCTAACCCCAACCCTAACCCCTAACCCCTAACCCCTAACCCTAACCCTAACCCTAACCCTAACCCTAACCCTAACCCTAACCCTAACCCTAACCCTAACCCTAACCCTAACCCTAACCCTAACCCTAACCCTAACCCTAACCCAAAACATAATAATAATTGGTTTCATAAAAACATAATCATAACTAATTGGGTTCATAAAAACACATACATTATTAAAAATTTCATTTGGAAAACATAGGGTTAAAAAATTATGGGGTAGACCTATTCCTTTAAATATCATAATTCATTTATAAACACAATATATAACTCATTTCATTTCATTTGGAACACATAGGGTTAAAACAGAAGGGGTGGTAATCAAAAACTAAAAGAAACTCAAGTAACATGTTAAATGCACAAAGCAAAACATTGCATGAAAAACAGAGGGTATAAATAGAGGGAGAGTGATAGGGAGCTCATTCTCTTGTTGAACACCAGACAGTCAACATCATAGGGAACACAGTCATTGCAGCTAACCAGCATAGTTTTCTGTGTGCCAGACCTGAGGAAGACCCGGGAAGGGTCGAACGCTGCTTTTTTTGGCACACCTTCCTTAGTTGTTCAGTTTTAGAACATTATAAGAGTTTTTTTGTTTTTTTTCATTAAAAAAATTAAAAAATAACAAAAAAAATTCAAAAACTTAAAAAATAAATTAAAAAAAGTTGTTTTTTGGAAAAACGCCATGGATGGCGGATGGACAGTTGTCCATTATGGGAGGGGGCGTCGACCTGCCCGCCAGCCCAGATGGGACCAAGGTTTTGACGCCCGCAGGGGGATGGACCGGGCACCACGCTTCCCTTCTGGGAGGAGAGTCCCCTACCCTAGCCGGCCAGTGCCTCCCCCTAGGATGGTCCAGAATACCGGTCCCCAGTCCCGGCCAGATGCAGCGGTAGTTGGTCAAACCAACCCACGACCGCCCGGAGGTGGTTTTCTCCAGCGGGCCAGGGGTCCAGTTAGACGCGAACCAGCTGACCCCCAGTTTGGGAAACTGGTTCAGAACTGCATGGGGTGGTGAAAATGGTTCACCATCTGCAAAATGTGGCTCCCAAGCCTGGGAAGCCAGAGCCCCGTATGATTGCCAGGATGGTGGAAATCTTGTCGGACATGATTAAACCGGCGGCTCCCACACAGCGTACGGTGGACATGATCACTGGGAACGCTAAGAACTGGGGCTATAATACTTTTTTAATTCTGATGGAACATTATGAAACACGCCTCGAAGAACTTCTGGGGGAACTGGCTGATCTCCTCACCCCTGAGTGGAAGACAGCTTTCGAGGTTGCTGTTCGTTGGGCTAAACGAAATCTGCCCCGCATCACACAGGATGTGATTGATCACGCCGAGGCCCTTATTACAGCCAGGGCGGACACCGGAGAACCGGTACAAGTGCAGGCCCCGCAACAAAGGGAGGTCACGGTCCAGACAACACAGCCAAGGGAGCCACGGCAACCTATTGCCAGGAGCTCAGTGGCCACTATGACCGACCGAACTGACCAGGGGCTAGAGGAGCAACAAAGCCCTCAGTGGGCAGAACCTCCCGGTGAGCAGAGGGAAGTGAGGAGGAGGATGAGAGCGACTGCAACTCAGGTTGTGGCTGAAGACAATCTTCTTCAGACTGAGGAACCTGAATTGGCAGAGGAGTTGGGAGCGTGGGGATCCCCATTCCCAGCCCCACCCACTCAGACCTGGTGGCCCTCTTCGATGAGCTGCAAGCCGAAGAAGAAAGAGAGGAGGCGGAGGCGCAGGCTCCTCAGACCTTAAGGCGAGTCACCGCCCAGGTCCATCGAGAGGCCGGCCCACCGGAGGATGTTTTTGAAGAGTCTTTTGACCATTTCACCGCTCCAGAGCCACAAAGGTCAAGGGTTTACAGACACCCAAATACACAAAGAAAATTGACAGATTGGAGCTTGGTGATCGAGAAAAAGTGGCTAATTATTGGAGACTCTAACCTTTGCAGTCTACCAGATTTTTACAACAAAAACTTACAGGTTGAGAGCTTTCCAGGGGGCCATTTCCGTCACGGACAGGCCCTCATGGAGAAGACTGTGGCCCCAACCGATGTGGCAGTTGAAAAGATCATTTTATCATTCGGCATCAATAGCAGGGGGAATAAGTCCAAAGAGACAACTGTTAAAAATGTACAGGGTGCGATCAGATCTACAAAACGAAAATTTCCCTACGCAGACATCTGGATCCCCCTTGTGAATTTTTCTTCTACCCTCCCCGCAGACGAAAGGGAGAATCTCCAGACTCTAAACGAGCACATCGAAAGAAACATGCCCTTCATCCCCTCCTTCCTGACGATAAGTTTCAGACGGAGGCTGATGACGTGCATTGGACGTCTGATACTGGAAGTGCCATGTTTGACCATTGGATGGCATTTTTAAACTCCCGCACCCCCTGAGTCTGGAACAGGAGGGGGTGGAGGGAGTACAGTCCTTCCATTCTCAAGACGTGGTGGTTTTGGCAAAAAATTTCAAACTTTCCAGACCACAATACGACTTGTTAAGCAAAGGTTTATCGTTTGTTCCGACTCTGACTATAGGCAGGGATCAAAAATCGCAACTTCAATTGGATATGCAGAATTATCATAGAAAGATCAAATTAGCTACATACTTTAGAAATTCGAAGAAAACACAACAATTACCTTTCATCGGACCGTCAAATTGGACACCACCATTACATGAGTTGCCGCCAGACGTCAAAAAACTAATTGATGGAGATTTGGAGAACTTTAAAAAACATTACAAATTGACTCAAGAAAAATTGAATATTTCATTAGTAGAAGCACAAGCTTTGAGGGAATTAAAAAACACCAAACATATAGTAATAAAGCCAGCGGACAAAGGGTCGGCTGTTGTGATTTTAAGCAGAGAACAGTACATATTTGAAGTTGAGCGACAACTAAATGACAGGACCTATTACAGGAAATTGGATAAACCAATGTATATGGAGACTATTCCTATAGTAGTCAAGATTGTAGACTCTTTGAAAAAGAAACACTTTATTAATGCCAAACAGAGACAATATTTGATTGGGAATTTACAGCCAAGAGAAAGAAGATTTTACATTTTACCAAAAATTCACAAAGCTCCAGAGAAATGGACAATCCCATATGAGGTCCCCCCAGGGAGACCTATAGTTTCAGACTGCGGTAGTGAGACATATTTCACGGCAGAATATTTAGATTATTATTTGAATCCGTTGTCAATTAAACACCCTGCTTATGTCAGAGATACTTATCATTTTATTGAAATTGTTAAAAGTTTGAGGATCCCTTCAGATTTCTATTTCTTCTCCATGGATGTAGATAATTTGTACACTAATATCCCAATTCAGGCGGGCATCAACTGTGTCCAAAAGATTTTTGAAAAATATCCTGACCCAAAAAGGCCGGATGACAATTACTGAAATTACTAGAAATCAATTTGACACGAAACGATTTTATGTTTGATGGGAAATTTTACTTACAAATTAAAGGTACAGCCATGGGAAAGAAATTTGCCCGGCTTATGCCAACATTTTCATGGCCTATTGGGAAGAGGAGGTTCTTTCAAAATGTGAGAAGAAGCCAACACATTACTTACGTTACCTGGATGATATATGGGGAATTTGGATGGGATCTGAACAAGAGTTTGAAGAATTTGTGAAAATTTTAAATTCCATGATCCGTCAATCAAGCTTAAAACAGAACTTAATAAGCAATCTATAGATTTTTTGGATACCACGGTATTTAAAGGACCAGATTTTCTCACAGATTTTAAATTGGATGTTAAGGTTTATTTTAAAGCCACAGATACACACGCGCTGCTTCATAAAAATAGCTTCCACCCAAAACACACCTTCAGGGGTTTAGTAAAATCGCAGATTCTTAGATTTAACCGTATTTGCACTAAAGAAGAATATTTCAGGGAAGCGGTGACTATTTTGTTTAAGGCCTTGCGGAAAAGAGGATATTCTAGAACCTTTTTGAGGCATTGTCTAAAAACATATCAAGAAAAGAGAGAGAAGGATCATGGGAATTTAATTCCTCTCATTACAACATTTTCTTCAATTAGTAAGACTCTCAACACAAAATTTAAGGCTAATTTTGAGAACATGATAGGCCAAGAGGGAATAATTCCAAACTCAAGGGTTATCTCGGCATATAGAAGAAATAGAAATTTGTCGGACTTCTTGGTTCAGGCCAAGTTACCGTCTTTGAATGTGGAGAAACCCCAGATGCTTGAAACACAATTCTCCAGACGGAAATTTATCAAAAATGAGAAGGAAAAATCAGTTATCAGAATCCAACAAGGATTCAATCCGAAATCGAGAAATTGTATTTATGTTTTATTTTGTGTTAAGTGCGGAATTAAATATGTTGGAGAAACAAAAAATACACTGTCCACACGTATGACACAGCATAGATATAATGTAAGGAACAAAAAAGAAGTGGACACGCTTTTAGTTCAACATTTTTTGAAACATGGTTTAGCTGCTATGAGGATGGCTGGGTTACAAAGAGACATTAATTGGACGGATTGGGAACGAAAGAAGAGGGAAAGGTATTGGATTTATTTATTGAGTACCAGGGAACCATTTGGGTTGAATATCAAGAACGATTAGAGTCATGTGGAGGTTATAGATTAACCCTGATCCCAATTAAGGCCCTAAACCTAACTCTATCCCTCAACTAACCCCAACCCCAACCCCAACCCTAACCCCAACCCCAACCCTAACCCCTAACCCTAACCCTAACCCCAACCCCAACCCTAACCCCTAACTCTAACCCCTAACCCTAAAACCCTAAACCTCTAACCCTAACCCCTAACCCCTAACCCTAACTCCTAACCCCAACCCCAACCCCTAACCCTAACCCTAACCCCTAACCCTTAACACTAACCCTAACCCTAACCCAACATTAAAAGAATAAATAAATAAATAATTGATTTCATAGATGAAAACAAAAGAAAGATTATACTTATTACAATTGGCAAACATAGGGTTAAAAATTTGGTAGGGGAAAGTTCATCTAAAAGTTATATTCTATTTAAAACCATAAACATCAATAATTGGGTTCATTAAAACATAAAAACATATAAAACATATAAATTAATGAATATTTCATTTGGCAAACATAGGGTTAAAGAATTTTGTGGGCAGGGCTATTGGTTTAAGTACTATATTTCATTTAAAAACACACTAAGTAAGGGCATAATTGGCTTTGCATAGAAGTGAATTGGGATAAATACATACAATTGGCAAATATAGGGTTAAAAATTTGGGGGTGAGGAAAATTCATTCAAAGGGTATATTCTATTTCAAAACATAATAATAATTGGTTTCATAAAAACATAATCATAACTAATTGGGTTCATAAAAACACATACATTATTAAAAATTTCATTTGGAAAACATAGGGTTAAAAAATTATGGGGTAGACCTATTCCTTTAAATATCATAATTCATTTACAAACACAATATATAACTCATTTCATTTCATTTGGAACACACAGGGTTAAAACAGAAGGGTGGTAATCAAAAACTAAAAGAAACTCAAGTAACATGTTAAATGCACAAAGCAAAACATTGCATGAAAAACAGAGGGTATAAATAGAGGGAGAGTGATAGGGAGCTCATTCTCTTGTTGAACACCAGACAGTCAACATCATAGGGAACACAGTCATTGCAGCTAACCAGCATAGTTTTCTGTGTGCCAGACCTGAGGAAGACCCGGGAAGGGTCGAAACGTCGTTTTTTTTGGCACACCTTCCTTAGTTGTTCAGTTTTAGAACATTATAAGAGTTTTTTTGTTTTTTTTCATTAAAAAAATTAAAAAATAACAAAAAAAATTCAAAAACTTAAAAAATAAATTAAAAAAAGTTGTTTTTTGGAAAAACGCCATGGATGGCGGATGGACAGTTGTCCATTATGGGAGGGGGCGTCGACCTGCCCGCCAGCCCAGATGGGACCAAGGTTTTGGACGCCCGCAGGGGATGGACCGGCACCACGCTTCCCTTCTGGGAGGAGAGTCCCCTACCCTAGCCGGCCAGTGCCTCCCCTAGGATGGTCCAGAATACGGTCCCCAGTCCCGCCAGATGCAGCGGTAGTTGGTCAAACCAACCCACGACCGCCCGGAGGTGGTTTTCTCCAAGGGCCAGGGGTCCGGGTTAGACGCGAACCAGCTGACCCCCAGTTTGGGAAACTGGTTCAGAACTGCATGGGGTGGTGAAAATGGTTCACCATCTGCAAAATGTGGCTCCCAAGCCTGGGAAGCCAGAGCCCGTATGATTGCCAGGATGGTGGAAATCTTGTCGGACATGATTAAACCGGCGGCTCCCACACAGCGTGGTGGACATGATCACTGGGAACGCTAAGAACTGGGGCTATAATACTTTTTAATTCTGATGGAGCATTATGAAACACGCCTCGAAGAACTTCTGGGGAACTGGCTGATCTCCTCACCCCGGAGTGGAAGACAGCTTTCGAGGTTGCTGTTCGTTGGGCTAAACGAAATCTGCCCCGCATCACACAGGATGTGATTGATCACGCCGAGGCCCTTATTACAGCCAGGGCGGACACCGGAGAACTGCACAAGTGCAGGCCCCGCAACAAAGGGAGGTCACGGTCCAGACAACACAGCCAAGGGAGCCACGGCAACCTATTGCCAGGAGCTCAGTGGCCACTATGACCGACCGAACTGACCAGGGGCTAGAGGAGCAACAAAGCCCTCAGTGGGCAGAACCTCCCGGTGAGCAGAGGGAAGTGAGGAGGAGGATGAGAGCGACTGCAACTCAGGTTGTGGCTGAAGACAATCTTCTTCAGACTGAGGAACCTGAATTGGCAGAGGAGTTGGGAGCGTGGGGATCCCCCATTCCCAGCCCCACCCACTCAGACCTGGTGGCCCTCTTCGATGAGCTGCAAGCCAAGAAGAAAGAGAGGAGGCGGAGGCGCAGGCTCCTCAGACCTTAAGGCGAGTCACCGCCCAGGTCCATCGAGAGGCCGCCCATCGGAGGATGTTTTTGAAGAGTCTTTGACCATTTCACCGCTCCAGAGCCACAAAGGTCAAGGGTTTACAGACACCCAAATACACAAAGAAAATTGACAGATTGGAGCTTGGTGATCGAGAAAAAGTGGCTAATTATTGGAGACTCTAACCTTTGCAGTCTACCAGATTTTTACAACAAAAACTTACAGGTTGAGAGCTTTCCAGGGGGCCATTTCCGTCACGGACAGGCCCTCATGGAGAAGACTGTGGCCCCAACCGATGTGGCAGTTGAAAAGATCATTTTATCATTCGGCATCAATAGCAGGGGGAATAAGTCCAAAGAGACAACTGTTAAAAATGTACAGGGTGCGATCAGATCTACAAAACGGAAATTTCCCTACGCAGACATCTGGATCCCCCTTGTGAATTTTTCTTCTACCCTCCCCGCAGACGAAAGGGAGAATCTCCAGACTCTAAACGAGCACATCGAAAGAAACATGCCCTTCATCCCCCTCCTTCCTGACGATAAGTTTCAGACGGAGGCTGATGACGTGCATTGGACGCCTGATACTGGAAGTGCCATGTTTGACCATTGGATGGCATTTTTAAACTCCCGCACCCCCTGAGTCTGGAACAGGAGGGGGTGGAGGGAGTACAGTCCTTCCATTCTCAAGACGTGGTGGTTTTGGCAAAAAATTTCAAACTTTCCAGACCACAATACGACTTGTTAAGCAAAGGTTTATCGTTTGTTCCGACTCTGACTATAGGCAGGGATCAAAAATCGCAACTTCAATTGGATATGCAGAATTATCATAGAAAGATCAAATTAGCTACATACTTTAGAAATTCGAAGAAAACACAACAATTACCTTTCATCGGACCGTCAAATTGGACACCACCATTACATGAGTTGCCGCCAGACGTCAAAAAACTAATTGATGGAGATTTGGAGAACTTTAAAAAACATTACAAATTGACTCAAGAAAAATTGAATATTTCATTAGTAGAAGCACAAGCTTTGAGGGAATTAAAAAACACCAAACACATAGTAATAAAGCCAGCGGACAAAGGGTCGGCTGTTGTGATTTTAAGCAGAGAACAGTACATATTTGAAGTTGAGCGACAACTAAATGACAGGACCTATTACAGGAAATTGGATAAACCAATGTATATGGAGACTATTCCTACAGTAGTCAAGATTGTAGACTCTTTGAAAAAGAAACACTTTATTAATGCCAAACAGAGACAATATTTGATTGGGAATTTACAGCCAAGAGAAAGAAGATTTTACATTTTACCAAAAATTCACAAAGCTCCAGAGAAATGGACAATCCCATATGAGGTCCCCCCAGGGAGACCTATAGTTTCAGACTGCGGTAGTGAGACATATTTCACGGCAGAATATTTAGATTATTATTTGAATCCGTTGTCAATTAAACACCCTGCTTATGTCAGAGATACTTATCATTTTATTGAAATTGTTAAAAGTTTGAGGATCCCTTCAGATTTCTATTTCTTCTCCATGGATGTAGATAATTTGTACACTAATATCCCAATTCAGGCGGGCATCAACTGTGTCCAAAAGATTTTTGAAAAATATCCTGACCCAAAAGGCCGGATGACGAATTACTGAAATTACTAGAAATCAATTTGACACGAAACGATTTTATGTTTGATGGGAAATTTTACTTACAAATTAAAGGTACAGCCATGGGAAAGAAATTTGCCCCGGCTTATGCCAACATTTTCATGGCCTATTGGGAAGAGGAGGTTCTTTCAAAATGTGAGAAGAAGCCAACACATTACTTACGTTACCTGGATGATATATGGGGAATTTGGATGGGATCTGAACAAGAGTTTGAAGAATTTGTGAAAATTTTAAATTCCCATGATCCGTCAATCAAGCTTAAAACAGAACTTAATAAGCAATCTATAGATTTTTTGGATACCACGGTATTTAAAGGACCAGATTTTCTCACAGATTTTAAATTGGATGTTAAGGTTTATTTTAAAGCCACAGATACACACGCTGCTTCATAAAAATAGCTTCCACCCAAAACACACCTTCAGGGGTTTAGTAAAATCGCAGATTCTTAGATTTAACCGTATTTGCACTAAAGAAGAATATTTCAGGGAAGCGGTGACTATTTTGTTTAAGGCCTTGCGGAAAGAGGATATTCTAGAACCTTTTGAGGCATTGTCTAAAACATATCAAGAAAAGAGAGAGAAGGATCATGGGAATTTAATTCCTCTCATTACAACATTTTCTTCAATTAGTAAGACTCTCAACACAAAATTTAAGGCTAATTTTGAGAACATGATAGGCCAAGAGGGAATAATTCCAAACTCAAGGGTTATCTCGGCATATAGAAGAAATAGAAATTTGTCGGACTTCTTGGTTCAGGCCAAGTTACCGTCTTTGAATGTGGAGAAACCCCAGATGCTTGAAACACAATTCTCCAGACGGAAATTTATCAAAAATGAGAAGGAAAAATCAGTTATCAGAATCCAACAAGGATTCAATCCGAAATCGAGAAATTGTATTTATGTTTTATTTTGTGTTAAGTGCGGAATTAAATATGTTGGAGAAACAAAAAATACACTGTCCACACGTATGACACAGCATAGATATAATGTAAGGAACAAAAAAGAAGTGGACACGCTTTTAGTTCAACATTTTTTGAAACATGGTTTAGCTGCTATGAGGATGGCTGGGTTACAAAGAGACATTAATTGGACGGATTGGGAACGAAAGAAGAGGGAAAGGTATTGGATTTATTTATTGAGTACCAGGGAACCATTTGGGTTGAATATCAAGAACGATTAGAGTCATGTGGAGGTTATAGATTAACCCTGATCCCAATTAAGGCCCTAAACCTAACTCTATCCCTAACCTTAACCCCAACCCCTAACCCTAACCCTAACCCCTAACCCCTAACCCTAACCCCTAACCCCTAACCCTAACCCTAACCCCTAACCCTAACCCCTAACCCTAAAACCCTAAACCCCTAACCCTAACCCCTAACCCCTAACCCTAACCCTAACCCCAACCCCAACCCCTAACCCTAACCCTAACCCCTAACCCTTAACACTAACCCTAACCCTAACCCAACATTAAAAGAATAAATAAATTAATAATCGATTTCATAGACGAAAACAAAAGAAAGATTATATTTATTACAATTGGCAAACATAGGGTTAAAAATTTGGTAGGGGAAAGTTCATCTAAAAGTTATATTCTATTTAAAACCATAAACATCAATAATTGGGTTCATTAAAACATAAAAACATATAAAACATATAAATTAATGGATATTTCATTTGGCTAACATAGGGTTAAAGAATCTTGTGGGCGGGGCTATTGGTTTAAGTACTATATTTCATTAAAAAACACACTAAATAAGGGCATAATTGGCTTTGTATAGAAGTGAATTGGGATAAATACATACAATTGGCAAATATAGGGTTAAAAATTTGGGGGTGAGGAAAATTCATTCAAAGGGTATATTCTATTTCAAAACATAATAATAATTGGTTTCATAAAAACATAATCATAACTAATTGGGTTCATAAAAACACATACATTATTAAAAATTTCATTTGGAAAACATAGGGTTAAAAAATTATGGGGTAGACCTATTCCTTTAAATATCATAATTCATTTACAAACACAATATATAACTCATTTCATTTCATTTGGAACACACAGGGTTAAAACAGAAGGTGGTAATCAAAAACTAAAAGAAACTCAAGTAACATGTTAAATGCACAAAGCAAAACATTGCATGAAAAACAGAGGGTATAAATAGAGGGAGAGTGATAGGGAGCTCATTCTCTTGTTGAACACCAGACAGTCAACATCATAGGGAACACAGTCATTGCAGCTAACCAGCATAGTTTTCTGTGTGCCAGACCTGAGGAAGACCCGGGAAGGGTCGAAACGTCGTTTTTTTTGGCACACCTTCCTTTGTTGTTCAGTTTTAGAACATTATAAGAGTTTTTTTGTTTTTTTTCATTAAAAAAATTAAAAAATAACAAAAAAAATTCAAAACTTAAAAATAAATTAAAAAGTTGTTTTTGAAAAAACGCCATGGATGGCGGATGGACAGTTGTCCATTATGGGAGGGGCGTCGACCTGCCCGCCAGCCCAGATGGGACCAAGGTTTTGGACGCCCGCAGGGGGATGGACCGGCACCACGCTTCCCTTCTGGGAGGAGAGTCCCCTACCCTAGCCGGCCAGTGCCTCCCCTAGGATGGTCCAGAATACCGGTCCCCAGTCCCGCCAGAGTGCAGCGGTAGTTGGTCAAACCAACCCACGACCGGCCCGGAGGTGGTTTTCTCCAAGGGCCAGGGGTCCGGGTTAGACGCGAACCAGCTGACCCCCAGTTTGGGAAACTGGTTCGTAAACTGCATGGGGTGGTGAAAATGGTTCACCATCTGCAAAATGTGGCTCCCAAGCCTGGGAAGCCAGAGCCCCGTATGATTGCCAGGATGGTGGAAATCTTGTCGGACATGATTAAACCGGCGGCTCCCACACAGCGTACGGTGGACATGATCACTGGGAACGCTAAGAACTGGGGCTATAATACTTTTTTAATTCTGATGGAGCATTATGAAACACGCCTCGAAGAACTTCTGGGGGAACTGGCTGATCTCCTCACCCCTGAGTGGAAGACAGCTTTCGAGGTTGCTGTTCGTTGGGCTAAACGAAATCTGCCCCGCATCACACAGGATGTGATTGATCACGCCGAGGCCCTTATTACAGCCAGGGCGGACACCGGAGAACCGGTACAAGTGCAGGCCCCGCAACAAAGGGAGGTCACGGTCCAGACAACACAGCCAAGGGAGCCACGGCAACCTATTGCCAGGAGCTCAGTGGCCACTATGACCGACCGAACTGACCAGGGGCTAGAGGAGCAACAAAGCCCTCAGTGGGCAGAACCTCCCGGTGAGCAGAGGGAAGTGAGGAGGAGGATGAGAGCGACTGCAACTCAGGTTGTGGCTGAAGACAATCTTCTTCAGACTGAGGAACCTGAATTGGCAGAGGAGTTGGGAGCGTGGGGATCCCCCATTCCCAGCCCCACCCACTCAGACCTGGTGGCCCTCTTCGATGAGCTGCAAGCCGAAGAAGAAAGAGAGGAGGCGGAGGCGCAGGCTCCTCAGACCTTAAGGCGAGTCACCGCCCAGGTCCATCGAGAGGCCGGCCCATCGGAGGATGTTTTTGAAGAGTCTTTTGACCATTTCACCGCTCCAGAGCCACAAAGGTCAAGGGTTTACAGACACCCAAATACACAAAGAAAATTGACAGATTGGAGCTTGGTGATCGAGAAAAAGTGGCTAATTATTGGAGACTCTAACCTTTGCAGTCTACCAGATTTTTACAACAAAAACTTACAGGTTGAGAGCTTTCCAGGGGGCCATTTCCGTCACGGACAGGCCCTCATGGAGAAGACTGTGGCCCCAACCGATGTGGCAGTTGAAAAGATCATTTTATCATTCGGCATCAATAGCAGGGGAATAAGTCCAAAGAGACAACTGTTAAAAATGTACAGGGTGCGATCAGATCTACAAAACGGAAATTTCCCTACGCAGACATCTGGATCCCCCTTGTGAATTTTTCTTCTACCCTCCCCGCAGACGAAAGGGAGAATCTCCAGACTCTAAACGAGCACATCGAAAGAAACATGCCCTTCATCCCCCTCCTTCCTGACGATAAGTTTCAGACGGAGGCTGATGACGTGCATTGGACGTCTGATACTGGAAGTGCCATGTTTGACCATTGGATGGCATTTTTAAACTCCCGCACCCCCTGAGTCTGGAACAGGAGGGGGTGGAGGGAGTACAGTCCTTCCATTCTCAAGACGTGGTGGTTTTGGCAAAAATTTCAAACTTTCCAGACCACAATACGACTTGTTAAGCAAAGGTTTATCGTTTGTTCCGACTCTGACTATAGGCAGGGATCAAAAATCGCAACTTCAATTGGATATGCAGAATTATCATAGAAAGATCAAATTAGCTACATACTTTAGAAATTCGAAGAAAACACAACAATTACCTTTCATCGGACCGTCAAATTGGACACCACCATTACATGAGTTGCCGCCAGACGTCAAAAAACTAATTGATGGAGATTTGGAGAACTTTAAAAAACATTACAAATTGACTCAAGAAAAATTGAATATTTCATTAGTAGAAGCACAAGCTTTGAGGGAATTAAAAAACACCAAACACATAGTAATAAAGCCAGCGGACAAAGGGTCGGCTGTTGTGATTTTAAGCAGAGAACAGTACATATTTGAAGTTGAGCGACAACTAAATGACAGGACCTATTACAGGAAATTGGATAAACCAATGTATATGGAGACTATTCCTACAGTAGTCAAGATTGTAGACTCTTTGAAAAAGAAACACTTTATTAATGCCAAACAGAGACAATATTTGATTGGGAATTTACAGCCAAGAGAAAGAAGATTTTACATTTTACCAAAAATTCACAAAGCTCCAGAGAAATGGACAATCCCATATGAGGTCCCCCCAGGGAGACCTATAGTTTCAGACTGCGGTAGTGAGACATATTTCACGGCAGAATATTTAGATTATTATTTGAATCCGTTGTCAATTAAACACCCTGCTTATGTCAGAGATACTTATCATTTTATTGAAATTGTTAAAAGTTTGAGGATCCCTTCAGATTTCTATTTCTTCTCCATGGATGTAGATAATTTGTACACTAATATCCCAATTCAGGCGGGCATCAACTGTGTCCAAAAGATTTTTGAAAATATCCTGACCCAAAAAGGCCGGATGACGAATTACTGAAATTACTAGAAATCAATTTGACACCTAAACGATTTTATGTTTGATGGGAAATTTTACTTACAAATTAAAGGTACAGCCATGGGAAAGAAATTTGCCCCGGCTTATGCCAACATTTTCATGGCCTATTGGGAAGAGGAGGTTCTTTCAAAATGTGAGAAGAAGCCAACACATTACTTACGTTACCTGGATGATATATGGGGAATTTGGATGGGATCTGAACAAGAGTTTGAAGAATTTGTGAAAATTTTAAATTCCATGATCCGTCAATCAAGCTTAAAACAGAACTTAATAAGCAATCTATAGATTTTTTGGATACCACGGTATTTAAAGGACCAGATTTTCTCACAGATTTTAAATTGGATGTTAAGGTTTATTTTAAAGCCACAGATACACACGCGCTGCTTCATAAAAATAGCTTCCACCCAAAACACACCTTCAGGGGTTTAGTAAAATCGCAGATTCTTAGATTTAACCGTATTTGCACTAAAGAAGAATATTTCAGGGAAGCGGTGACTATTTTGTTTAAGGCCTTATGGAAAAGAGGATATTCTAGAACCTTTTTGAGGCATTGTCTAAAAACATATCAAGAAAAGAGAGAGAAGGATCATGGGAATTTAATTCCTCTCATTACAACATTTTCTTCAATTAGTAAGACTCTCAACACAAAATTTAAGGCTAATTTTGAGAACATGATAGGCCAAGAGGGAATAATTCCAAACTCAAGGGTTATCTCGGCATATAGAAGAAATAGAAATTTGTCGGACTTCTTGGTTCAGGCCAAGTTACCGTCTTTTGAATGTGGAGAAACCCCAGATGCTTGAAACACAATTCTCCAGACGGAAATTTATCAAAATGAGAAGGAAAAATCAGTTATCAGAATCCAACAAGGATTCAATCCGAAATCGAGAAATTGTATTTATGTTTTATTTTGTGTTAAGTGCGGAATTAAATATGTTGGAGAAACAAAAAATACACTGTCCACACGTATGACACAGCATAGATATAATGTAAGGAACAAAAAAGAAGTGGACACGCTTTTAGTTCAACATTTTTTGAAACATGGTTTAGCTGCTATGAGGATGGCTGGGTTACAAAGAGACATTAATTGGACGGATTGGGAACGAAAGAAGAGGAAAGGTATTGGATTTATTTATTGAGTACCAGGGAACCATTTGGGTTGAATATCAAGAACGATTAGAGTCATGTGGAGGTTATAGATTAACCCTGATCCCAATTAAGGCCCTAAACCTAACTCTATCCCTAACCTTAACCCCAACCCCAACCCTAACCTAACCCCAACCCCAACCCCTAACCCCAACCCCTAACCCCAACCCTAACCCCTAACCCTAACCCCAACCCTAAAACCTAAACCCCAACCCTAACCCCTAACCCCTAACCCTAACTCCTAACCCCAACCCCAACCCCTAACTCCTAACCCTAACCCCTAACCCTTAACACTAACCCTAACCCTAACCCAACATTAAAAGAATAAATAAATTAATAATCGATTTCATAGACGAAAACAAAAGAAAGATTATATTTATTACAATTGGCAAACATAGGGTTAAAAATTTGGTAGGGAAAGTTCATCTAAAAGTTATATTCTATTTAAAACCATAAACATGAATAATTGGGTTCATTATTAAAACATATAAATTAATGAATATTTCATTTGGCAAACATAGGGTTAAAGAATTTTGTGGGCAGGGCTATTGGTTTAAGTACTATATTTCATTTAAAAACACACTAAGTAAGGGCATAATTGGCTTTGCATAGAAGTGAATTGGGATAAATACATACAATTGGCAAATATAGGGTTAAAAATTTGGGGTGAGGAAAATTCATTCAAAGGGTATATTCTATTTCAAAACATAATAATAATTGGTTTCATAAAAACATAATCATAACTAATTGGGTTCATAAAACACATACATTATTAAAAATTTCATTTGGAAAACATAGGGTTAAAAAATTATGGGGTAGACCTATTCCTTTAAATATCATAATTCATTTACAAACACAATATATAACTCATTTCATTTCATTTGGAACACACAGGGTTAAAACAGAAGGGGTGGTAATCAAAAAACTAAAAGAAACTCAAGTAACATGTTAAATGCACAAAGCAAAACATTGCATGAAAAACAGAGGGTATAAATAGAGGGAGAGTGATAGGGAGCTCATTCTCTTGTTGAACACCAGACAGTCAACATCATAGGGAACACAGTCATTGCAGCTAACCAGCATAGTTTTCTGTGTGCCAGACCTGAGGAAGACCCGGGAAGGGTCGAAACGCTGCTTTTTTGGCACACCTTCCTTAGTTGTTCAGTTTTAGAACATTATAAGAGTTTTTTGTTTTTTCATTAAAAAATTAAAAATAACAAAAAATTCAAAACTTAAAAATAAATTAAAAAAGTTGTTTTTGGAAAACGCCATGGATGGCGGATGGACAGTTGTCCATTATGGGAGGGGCGCCGACCTGCCCGCCAGCCCAGATGGGACCAAGGTTTTGGACGCCCGCAGGGGGATGGACCGGGCACCACGCTCCCTTCTGGGAGGAGAGTCCCCACCCAACCCCAACCCCAACCCCAACCCCTAACCCTAACCCCAACCCCTAACCCTAACCCTACCCTAACCCTAACCCTAACCCTAACCCTAACCCTAACCCCCTAACCCTAACCCTAACCCTAACCCTAAACCTAAACCCTAACCCTAACCCTAACCCTAACCCTAACCCTAACCCTAACCCTAACCCTAACCCCTAACCCTAACCCTAACCCCTAACCCCTAACCCTAACCCTAACCCTAACCCTAACCCTAACCCTAACCCTAACCCTAACCCTAACCCTAACCCTAACCCTAACCCAACCCTAACCCTAACCCTAACCCTAACCCTAACCCTAACCCACTGTCCTAACTTCCTTCATCCTACCCCCTACCCTTACCCCAACCCTAACCCTAACCCCTGCCCCTACCCCTACCCCTAACCCCTACCCCTACCCCTACCCTAACCCTAACCCTAACCCCTGACCCTAACCCCAACCCCTATTGCCAGACCCATACCTCTCATGTAATGCTTAACCCTATATTGGACATCAAATTATATAAATAAGAAATTAATTGAGAAACAAATCCATTTACCCCTCTATAAAATATCAAACATAAATAAACCAATTTATTATAACCCCCTTTTCTTTGATAGACAAACTAATAAACAAATAAAATAAATATAATATAACAAAATAGAACAAATAAATAAACAAATAAATATAATATAATATAACATAATATAATACAATAAAATTAATAAATTATAAACAAATAAATCTGTTTTACAATCGTTGGGAATAAAGCTCCTGTTGGAGAGTGAGTTTGTTTGTTGTAAGGGAGCCACTGAGAGGTCCCAGACACGGGATGTGATGGATGGAGAGCATCGACTGTACCACGCCTTTCGTGACACAGCCCACACTTTCCTCATCCTAACCCCTAACCCTAACCCTAACCCTAACCCTAACCCTAACCCCTAACCCTAACCCTAACCCTAACCCTAACCCTAACCCTAACTAATAAACAAATAAAATAAATACAATATAACAGAATATAATAAAATAAAATAAATATATAAATAAATATAATATAATATAATATAATATAATATAATATAATATAATATAATATAATATAATATAATAAAATAAAAGTAATAAATAAATAAATCTGTTCTTTACAATCGTTGGGAATAAAGCTCCTGTTGGAGAGTTTGTTTGATGTAAGGGAGCCACTGAGAGGTCCCAGACACGGGATGTGATGGATGGAGAGAGCATGGGACTGTGCCACGCCTTCGGCGTGACACAGTCCACACTTCCCTCATCCTAACCCCTAACCCCTAACCCTAACCCTAACCCTTTTTCGCCAGACTATACTATTGCCTTGTTGGCCATTTTTGCGCCACGCTAATTTTTTAGGTTTTTCGCCATTGTTGGTTTTTATTTCCGCTCTGAATGACATTGCACGCCTCTGCAAGCTATTCTGTGTTGTTTTCAGCCATTTTTAGGAGCGTTCAAATGTTGACCTTTTGCGCCATACTATACTATTGCCTTGTTGGCCATTTTTATGCGCCACGCTAATTTTTAGGTTTTTCGCCATTGTTGGTTTTATTTCCACTCTGAATGACATTGCGCGCCTTCTGCAAGCTATTCTGTGTTGTTTTCAGCCATTTTAGGAGTGTTCAAATGTTGACCTTTTGCGCCATACTATACTATTGCCTCGTTGGCCATTTTTGCACCACGCTAATTTTTTAGGTTTTTCGCCATTGTTGGTTTTTATTTCCACTCTGAATGACATTGCGCGCCTCTACAAGCTATTCTATGTCATTTTCAGCCATTTTTAGGAGTGCTCAAATGTTGACCTTTTTTCGCCAGACTATACTATTGCCTCGTTGGCCATTTTTGCACCACGCTAATTTTTTAGGTTTTTCGCCATTGTTGGTTTTTATTTCCACTCTGAATGACATTGCGCGCCTCTACAAGCTATTCTATGTCGTTTTCAGTCATTTTCAGGAGCGTTCAAATGTTGACATTTTTCGCCAGACTATACTATTGCCTCGTTGGCCATGTTTGCGCCACGCTAATTTTTTAGGTTTTTCACCATTGTTGGTTTTTATTTCTACTCTGAATGACATTGCGTGCCGCTACAAGCTATTCTATGTCGTTTTCAGCCATTTTTAGGAGCGCTCAAATGTTAACCTTTTTCGCCAGACTATACTATTGCCTTGTTGGCCATTTTTGCGCCACGCTAATTTTTTAGGTTTTTCGCCATTGTTGGTTTTATTTCCACTCGCCATTTTTAGGAGCACTCAAATGTTGACCTTTTTCGCCATACTATACTATTGCCTTGTTGGCCATTTTTGCGCCACGCTAATTTTTTAGGTTTTTTGCCATTGTTGGTTTTTATTTCCACTCTGAATGACATTGCGCGCCTCTACAAGCTATTCTATGTCGTTTTCAGCCATTTTTAGGAGCGCACAAATGTTGACCTTTTTCGCCAGACTATACTATTGCCTTGTTGGCCATTTTTGCGCCACGCTAATTTTTTAGGTTTTTCGCCATTGTTGGTTTTTATTTCCACTCTGAATGACATTGCGCGCCTCTACAAGCTATTCTATGTCGTTTTCAGCCACTTTTAGGAGCGATCAAGTGTTGACCTTTTTTCCATACTATACTATTGCCTTGTTGGCCATTTTTGCGGCACGCTAATTTTTTAGGTTTTTCGCCATTGTTGGTTTTTATTTCCACTCTGAATGACATTGCGCGCCTCTGCAAGCTATTCTGTGTTGTTTTCAGCCATTTTTAGGAGCGTTCAAATGTTGACCTTTTGCGCCATACTATACTATTGCCTTGTTGGCCATTTTTGCGCCACGCTAATTTTTTAGGTTTTTCGCCATTGTTGGTTTTTATTTCCACTCTGAATGACATTGCGCACCTCTACAAGCTATTCTATGTCATTTTCAGCCATTTTTAGGAGCGCTCAAATGTTGACCTTTTTCGCCATACTATACTATTGCCTTGTTGGCCATTTTTGTGCCACGCTAATTTTTTAGGTTTTTCGCCATTGTTGGTTTTTATTTCCACTCTGAATGACATTGTGCGCCTCTACAAGCTATTCTATGTCGTTTTCAGCCATTTTCAGGAGCGTTCAAATGTTGACCTTTTTCGCCAGACTATACTATTGCCTTGTTGGCCATTTTTGTGCCACGCTAATTTTTTAGGTTTTTCGCCATTGTTGGTTTTTATTTCCACTCTGAATGACATTGCGCGCCTCTACAAGCTATTCTATGTCGTTTTCAGCCATTTTTAGGAGCGCTCAAATGTTGACCTTTTTCGCCATACTATACTATTGCCTTGTTGGCCATTTTTGCGCCACGCTAATTTTTTAGGTTTTTCGCCATTGTTGGTTTTATTTCCACTCTGAATGACATTGCGCGCCTCTACAAGCTATTCTATGTCGTTTTCAGCCATTTTTAGGAGCGCTCAAATGTTGACCTTTTTCGCCATACTATACTATTGCCTTGTTGGCCATTTTTGGGCCACGCTAATTTTTAGGTTTTTCGCCATTGTTGGTTTTTATTTCCACTCTGAATGACATTGCGCGCCTCTACAAGCTATTCTATGTCGTTTTCAGCCATTTTTAGGAGCGCTCAAATGTTGACCTTTTTCGCCATACTATACTATTGCCTTGTTGGCCATTTTTGCGCCACGCTAATTTTTTAGGTTTTTCGCCATTGTTGGTTTTTATTTCCACTCTGAATGACATTGCGCGCCTCTGCAAGCTATTCTGTGTTGTTTTCAGCCATTTTTAGGAGCGTTCAAATGTTGACCTTTTGCGCCATACTATACTATTGCCTTGTTGGCCATTTTTGCGCCACGCTAATTTTTTAGGTTTTTCGCCATTGTTGGTTTTTATTTCCACTCTGAATGACATTGCGCGCCTCTACAAGCTATTCTATGTCGTTTTCAGCCATTTTTAGGAGCGCTCAAATGTTGACCTTTTTCGCCATACTATACTATTGCCTTGTTGGCCATTTTTGCGCCACGCTAATTTTTTAGGTTTTTCGCCATTGTTGGTTTTTATTTCCACTCTGAATGACATTGCGCGCCTCTACAAGCTATTCTATGTCGTTTTCAGCCATTTTTAGGAGCGCTCAAATGTTAACCTTTTTCGCCATACTATACTATTGCCTTGTTGGCCATTTTTATGCCCACGCTAATTTTTTAGGTTTTCCGCCATTGTTGGTTTTATTTCCACTCTGAATGACATTGCGCGCCTCTACAAGCTATTCTATGTCGTTTTCAGCCATTTTTAGGAGCGCTCAAATGTTAACCTTTTTCGCCATACTATACTATTGCCTTGTTGGCCATTTTTGCGCCACGCTAATTTTTTAGGTTTTTCGCCATTGTTGGTTTTTATTTCCACTCTGAATGACATTGCGCGCCTCTACAAGCTATTCTATGTCGTTTTCAGCCATTTTTAGGAGCGCTCAAATGTTGACCTTTTTCGCCATACTATACTATTGCCTTGTTGGCCATTTTTGCGCCACGCTAATTTTTTAGGTTTTTCGCCATTGTTGGTTTTTATTTCCACTCTGAATGACATTGCGCGCCTCTACAAGCTATTCTGTGTGGTTTTCAGCCATTTTTAGGAGCGCTCAAATGTTGACCTTTTTCGCCATACTATACTATTGCCTTGTTGGCCATTTTTGCGCCACGCTAATTTTTTAGGTTTTTCGCCATTGTTGGTTTTTATTTCCACTCTGAATGACATTGCGCGCCTCTACAAGCTATTCTATGTCATTTTCAGCCATTTTTAGGAGCGCTCAAATGTTGACCTTTTTCGCCATACTATACTATTGCCTTGTTGGCCATTTTTGCGCCACGCTAATTTTTTAGGTTTTTCGCCATTGTTGGTTTTTATTTCCACTCTGAATGACATTGCGCGCCTCTACAAGCTATTCTATGTCGTTTTCAGCCATTTTTAGGAGCGCTCAAATGTTGACCTTTTTCGCCATACTATACTATTGCCTTGTTGGCCATTTTTGCGCCACGCTAATTTTTTAGGTTTTTCGCCATTGTTGGTTTTTATTTCCACTCTGAATGACATTGCGCGCCTCTACAAGCTATTCTATGTCGTTTTCAGCCATTTTTAGGAGCGTTCAAATGTTGACCTTTTTCGCCATACTATACTATTGCCTTGTTGGCCATTTTTGCGCCACGCTAATTTTTTAGGTTTTTCGCCATTGTTGGTTTTTATTTCCACTCTGAATGACATTGCGCGCCTCTACAAGCTATTCTATGTCGTTTTCAGCCATTTTTAGGAGCGCACAAATGTTGACCTTTTTCGCCAGACTATACTATTGCCTTGTTGGCCATTTTTGCGCCACGCTAATTTTTTAGGTTTTTCGCCATTGTTGGTTTTTATTTCCACTCTGAATGACATTGCGCGCCTCTGCAAGCTATTCTGTGTTGTTTTCAGCCATTTTTAGGAGCGTTCAAATGTTGACCTTTTGCGCCATACTATACTATTGCCTTGTTGGCCATTTTTGCGCCACGCTAATTTTTTAGGTTTTTCGCCATTGTTGGTTTTTATTTCCACTCTGAATGACATTGCGCACCTCTACAAGCTATTCTATGTCATTTTCAGCCATTTTTAGGAGCGCTCAAATGTTGACCTTTTTCGCCATACTATACTATTGCCTTGTTGGCCATTTTTGCGCCACGCTAATTTTTTAGGTTTTTCGCCATTGTTGGTTTTTATTTCCACTCTGAATGACATTGTGCGCCTCTACAAGCTATTCTATGTCGTTTTCAGCCATTTTCAGGAGCGTTCAAATGTTGACCTTTTTCGCCAGACTATACTATTGCCTTGTTGGCCATTTTTGCGCCACGCTAATTTTTTAGGTTTTTCGCCATTGTTGGTTTTTATTTCCACTCTGAATGACATTGTGCGCCTCTGCAAGCTATTCTATGTCGTTTTCAGCCATTTTCAGGAGCGTTCAAATGTTGACCTTTTTCGCCAGACTATACTATTGCCTTGTTGGCCATTTTTGCGCCACGCTAATTTTTTAGGTTTTTCGCCATTGTTGGTTTTATTTCCACTCTGAATGACATTGCGCGCCTTTACAAGCTATTCTATGTCGTTTTCAGCCATTTTCAGGGGCGCTCAAATGTTGACCTTTTTCGCCATACTATACTATTGCCTTGTTTGCCATTTTTGCGCCACGCTAATTTTTTAGGTTTTTCGCCATTGTTGGGGGTTTTTTCCACTCTGAATGACATTGCGCGTTTCTACAAGCTATTCTATGTCGTTTTCAGCCATTTTTAGGAGCGGTCAAATTTTGACCTTTTTCGCCATATTATACTATTGCCTATTGATTTTGTGATATATCATCTGATTTGTGGCCGTATGTCTCGGGTGGGACACTCGGGTGAAGAGTGGAGTGGAGTGGAGCTGTCAACTGATCACCACCTGGTGTTGAGTTGGATCAGGTGTTGGGGAAGGCTGCTGGACAGACCTGGTAAACCCAAGCATGTAGTAAGAGTAAGAGAGGAGGAGGTGAGAGGAGGAGAGCAGAGAGGAGGAGATGAGAGGAGGAGAGCAGAGAGGAGGAGATGAGAGGAGGAGAGCAGAGAGGAGGAGATGAGAGGAGGAGAGCAGAGAGAAACATCAGAGGAGAGCAGAGGATGCTGATGTTTCCTACCTGAGGATGTTGATGCAGCCGTTGCCGTTGGTGAGGAAGAACATGTCGTTGTCGTTGTTCCAGGAAATCTCGATCTGCTCCTCGGCCTTGGAGCGATGTGTCTTGGCGTCGATGAAGGTCACCACATCGTCTTTGTTCCCCACGGCGATGGTCTGACCGTCAGGACTCCAGCAGATGTTGATGTTCTCTCCTGAAACACACGAGGAGACTCGTGACTGTTACCTGAGATCATCTCCGATCAATGACTCCGAACATGAAAAGACTGACGGCGACATGTTGACTGATGGTCACATGTTCTGAATAACGATTTTTCTTTGTATTGATGAAGCAGCAGGAGGGAGCACAGCCTCCGTCAGTCAGTCGTAGAGGGCCTTGTTCAGCACGTGCTGTTTAGGACGTGTCCTTCAGGACGTGTCGCGTCCTGTTTAGGACGTGTCGTTTAGGACGTGTCGTTTAGGACGTGTCGTTTAGGACGCGTTGCTCAGGACGTGTAGTTCAGGGCGTGTTTTCGTGAAGTGTCTGGCTCTGAGGGTGCAGCTATGCTAACATGCTAACTTCATAAATCTCAAAGAATATTTCAGTTTGTCTTGATGGTTTTTGTCGGAGGTCACATCTCGCTCACCTCGAATCGACTTCGTCCAATTTGTAAAGAACAAACAGACTTCACGTAGAACGTCAGATTTGAATTCTCAGTTATTTTTATGTCGTCCTGCAAATAAATCAGAATGACTCCCTGTTTTTAAAATATTCCTCTCTCGGATTAAAAAGTTGACTCCTCCTGGGTGAGCTGAGCTCGTACCTTTTGTGTTGTCGGTGGCGATGCACTTGGTGGTGCGGACGTCCCAGATGCGGATGGTCTTGTCTCTGGACGCCGTGACGAACAGATCGGGGTTGGTCGGATGCCAGCAGAGCTGATCCACGCTGTCGCTGTGACCCCGGTAGTTATTCTCCTTCACCTGACGGACGGGGACACACACACACACACACACACACACACACACACACACACACACACACACACACACACACACACACACACACACACACACACACACACACACAGGCTTAGTGACATCTGGTGACATCACTGGTGACATCATCCATCAATGAGACCCATATTAACCCTTTGACTCCTCACAGAGGGGTGCTCAGGTAAACTGTGACATCAGCAGTGATCTGTAAACTGGTCAGTCCGTCAGAGGGGTTAATTTAAAACAGCTGAAAACACGAAGAACATCCAACACATTTAAAGAGGATTTAAAAAAACAACATATTAAAGAGATGTGAGTTGAAACAGTCAGATGTGACAGACAGGACGGCTGTTTCTCACAGAGCGACTGTGATACGTGACCTCTGTGTGTGTGTGTGTGTGTGTGTGTTTATTCAGATTGATCTGTTCTTGTGTTGGTCTTCATTCTTGAGTGATTATTTCGAGGTGTGTGTGGTGAATATTTGGGCAGAAATCTTGAATAATCATGTTTAAAATCAACTTTAATGATTTGCAAAATTCCTCTTTTTCAGACATGAAGACGTTTGTTCACTGAGTCGGTCCTCACGGCGTTCTGCTGCTGTTTTTCATGCTTTTATTTTGTTCTCTTATTTCATTTGACACTTTCCAAATAAAGATGGACCCAATTCTCCAGCAGGACAGGGACAGATCTAACATGTTCCCAAGACTCACCAGCCAGCAGGGAACGTTCCCACAACACCAACTAACATTACCTACAAGTCCCAATAATGTTTAAAGAAAACATTTTAATCTAATGTTCAACAAACGTTTTAAGGTGTAATCTTCACAGTATCTGCTGATTTTAATCAACTCAACCTTCAGCTCCAGAGATGAAGCAGGATCAAGGATCTTTGTAATTTCGTGTTTTAAACTTTATTTAAAAAGTGACCAATAAATCTACCTACGGCCCAAAAAATGTTGATTATATCAAATAAATGCTGACTGAGATGTAACGTTTGAGCTAAACACTGAATGAAAATGTAATGTGATATGTTAACAATCAAAAAGATTTAACATGTTCTGATGTTTCTGGAGAATATTAGCTGAACATTAAGAAGAACGTTCTGACAACTAAAATAAAACTTGCAGCTGAAAACATTAATGACACATTTGGTTACATTGTAACATTCTCAGAACGTTTTTAGAACCAAAAATTTCCAGCTGGGTCTCCGGCTCCGCACGCTGAAGCGGGCTGTGGACATGTCCGCGCGCTTGAGTGGGCTGTCCATGTCCGCGCGCTGGAGAGGGCTTTCACACATGTCCGCGCTAGACCGGGCAATCGGACAAGTCCGCGCGCTGGAGCGGACTGCCGCACATGTCCACACTGGAGTTGGAAAACATTGCAGGAGCGAGACAGTTTGTAAAACTGCTCTAGTGGAGCAGGCTGTCACACATTTTCGCGTTGGACCGGACTGTCCATGTCCGCGCGCTGGAGCGGTAATTAAAATTAAAATTAAAATTAAAATTAAAATTAAAATTAAAATTAAAATTAAACAAATCAGTGGGGTTACCACAGAACAACACAAAACAAAGAAATAATAAATCAGAATCTAACAAAAATTATAATTAAAGGGGCAGGTCGCACACTTAAGCTTAACAAAATATATCAATCAATAACTGCCCAAGCAGAACTTAAATATAACCAATCATAAACAAAAGGAAAGCTAAAGAAAACAAAACAAAACCCAAACCCAACAATGACCGAATTACATATAGAAAGTCTTTCAATTTAACCTAATTAACAAATTAATTACATCAGTAGCCAAAATCAGGATTAATCAAAAAAGAAAAAAAATACAAATTAACCCATACAACTAATCCAAAAGTAACAGAACGTAACCCGCACGTTTACACACACACACTTACACACACTTGTACATACAATATTTAAAATTGTGCTTCGCCCGTGGCGTGCGGCCAAGAGGCGGTGGAGACGAGCAGCAGCGGAGACAAAAACAGCAGCGGCCCCAATCAGCTGGTTACATTAACACCTAGCCAAGAAAAATGCTATTAGCATGGCTAAATGACTGAACATGATGCGGTGCGCGCTAGGAGACACGCATACCTTTTCGGTCACAGCCGGCACACACACAGACACACACGAGAGGAGGGAGGGAGAGAGAGGAGTTCGGGCTGCGACCAGCGTTTACCTGTGACCACGCTAGCATTAGCCAATTTAGTAGCATCAACCATACAGCAGAGACAGAGAGGACACTTACCACGGCCAACAAATGCAGCAGCACCTACACGGGGCACGGAGCAGCGCACAGGCAACCGCCCTACAACACAACACCGATGCTGTAAGCACATAAGCAGACACAAACAACCTGCGAGGTGAAGCAGCGTGCAGCCACACCTGTTGGCAGAGCGACCTCCGGCACGGAAGTGACGCGCCTGTGGTGACGGAGAGAGGCGCAAAAGGTAAAACTGGTGGGAGGAAGGCCGCTTTTATACCAGCCCACCTCATCACGGCCACCAGCTGCGCTCATTACCAGCAGCGGCAAATGACGGCGGATAAACACCTCTATGCTGTTACAATAGCATAAATCATTCATAAAAGTCATAAATTTTACCTTCTCCTGTGTCTTTCCTGGTGTCTCACTTGTGAAGTGTATGGTTGTTGTTGTTTTTTTTTTTTTGCTGCCATCTGCTGGAAGACTTTATGAAACACATCCTCTCAAATCTAAAACACAAAAAATAAAAAGATACTGCTTTAGCCATGATTTTAGAAATATTGAGGTCAAATATAAGTTCTGAGAAAATCCCTAACCCCTAATCCTAACCCATAACCCACAGAAATAAATACATAATTAAAATTGCAAAAAACATATATTAAGATTTCCACAGGGCTAAATGCTTTGTTAAAGGGTTATAAACAAATTGTTCATCATTTAAAATTCCCCAAAACAGAAATAAATAATTAAAATTACAAAGACAGAGATAAATAAATAATTAAAATTGCAAAAGAAACATAAATGGAGATTTACAGCGATTTAAATTCATGGTTAAAAGGGCTAAAAACAAGTTAAAAAACAGTGTTTGGCAGTTTAAAGGACAGAGAGGGAAAGTGAGTATAAAAGCATACGGGACTTTCCAGCAGACACACCTCTGCTCTCTTTGTCTCCATGTTTTGTGCGTTTTGACCCTTTGTGGGTCAAAACGTCACCACAGACGCACAATAATGCAGTTTTTTCCCACAAAAACACTTTCTCTTTTTATTTTTTTTAAAATCATTTTCTTTTTTATTAATTTCAAATGTAAACTTACAAACACATGAGACCAAAAACATATAAAAGGGTCTGGATTGCTTTGTCTCCACAAAATCAGTCAATTTCTATAACAAGTTCATCTGTTCATCCTCTCGGTTTGTCGTTGATATGTAAACAATGTCCATTTCTCCCATTTCTCTTGACATTTTTCCTCTTGAGTTCTTATTCTGTAGGTTAATTGTTCCATGTTATATATTTCAGCCACAATTTCCAGCCATTCCTCTTGTGTTGGTGGTTCAGCTTTAAACCATTTCCTCATAATGGCCTTTTTACACGCTGCCAACAGGATTTTTAACAAGTATTTATCTTCCCTTAATATAGTATCAGCTGTGAAACAACCAAAATACAACACTGTACACGATTTAGATACATCATAGCCCAGAATCTTGATAATAGTCATGTGAACATCTCCCCAAAATTGCCAAATTCCAGTACAGAGCCAAAATATATGTGAGTGATTTGCATTCACTACTCCACACTGTCTCCAACATGGTTGTGATATATACTGATATTTACTCCTAACGTTGGGTGTAATAAAAAATCTAATTACATTCTGCCAACAATGTTCTCTCCAAGCACGTGAGGATGTAGTAGATTGTTGTGTTTTCCAAATATTCAACCAATCGTCTTCTGAAATATTTATTCCTAATTCTTTCTCCCATTTGTGCTTTATATATATTGTATTCCCTCTTTTCTCCATTAAATGTTGGTATATAGTAGATATTATTCTGTATTTCTTTGAATGGTAGACTCCAATTATTGTTCTAACTATTCCATTTTTATCTAAATTCACGCTATGTTTTATTCTTCTGTCAAAATAATCCCTTAATTGCAAATATCTGAAATGATCCTGATTGTTTAATCTGTAATCTTGTTTCAGATCCTGAAAACTTAAAACCTTTCCATCTTTCATAATTGTACATAATGCTGTTATACCATTAGGAATCCGTTGTTTAAACCTCTCGTCAAGAGTAGTTGGGGTAAAATGTTTATCATAGGCTATCCGTCTAAGTAGACTGAGTTCCTGTTCTAGGCTGTATTTTCTTACCAACTTAAACCACAGTTCTAAAGTAAATCCAGTTACAGCATTTAGTTGTTCAAGCAGGTCCATTGCTGTCTCTCTGTCTGCAATGAAACTTTGAATTTCACGCCCTTGTACATATCGTTCTAGGCCTTTCCATTTTGCTTCATAATCCCTAGCACACCAGCAGATTAATGGTCTAATCTGTGCTGCATGGAAATATTCATAAGGTTTGGTAGAGCCATACCTCCTTTATGCTTTCCTATCTATAATGTTTCAAATTTGACTCTCGGTCTTTTACCATTCCAAATAAACCTTGAAATGATTTTATCCCAAATTCTGAATTGTTTATCAGGTATATCAACTGGTAGTGACTGGAATAAGTAAAGGAGCCATGGGTGTAGATTCATTTTTAGAATTTCTACTCGTGAGCTGAGATCCAGTGGAAGTACAGTCCACCTCTCAATATCATTTCTAATGTCCTGATCTACTTTTGTATAATTTGCTTTATACAGTTTATAAATTCCACTTGTTAAGGTGACCCCAAAGTAGTCTATCTTTTTGGGGCTCCAATTTAAATGATATATTTGTTGTATATTTTTTGATGGGTGATAGTTAATTATTAGAACCTGTGTTTTAGTTAAATTCAATTTATAGACTTCCGGTATGGCGGCGCACTAGGTGGACGCACACCTCCCTCCTCTGCAAACATTTGCCAAGAAACTCACGCTCACGTAAACTTTGGACATTAAAACTCCGTGTTATCTGTGCTTAAAAGTACCACCATGTCGACTGCGCCAACTAAACCCGGGAAGGGTCGCGGTAAGCCATCACAACCTAAAATTGACTTCGGGCTAACTAAACAAAGTGGAGAGGCTAAAGCCCAAGCTAGCACTTTAGCCGAGGAGCCCATTAACACCGAAGACGGGTCAAGCCACGCGCTCATTCTCGAAGCAATCAAAGAGATGCAGGCCGACTTCTCCAACAAGTTAGACGGCGTACTGACAGCAATCGACGGGATGAGAAAAGAAGTCGGAGGACGCTTACGGCGTATGGTAAACGCCGAGACACGCATCTCTGACACTGAAGATAAGGTCACCAGCCTACTTGCAAAAGTGCAAAGCTTTGAAAAGAAAAATAGGGACATGGAGGATAAAGTATTGGACTTGGAAATGAGATCCAGGAGGTCTAATTTGAGACTGGTGAATCTACCGGAGAAGGTGGAGGGAGCCGACGCCTGCTCCTTCCTGGAAACCTGGATCCCGGAGACGCTTGACATACCCCAGCTGAAGTCAAAACCATTTCTGGAAAGAGCGCACCGAATCGGCCCGAGAAGCGACCCGAATGCCCCCCCAAGGACCCTCATCATGAAATTTCTAAACGACAGAGAGAAGACAATGGTGATGAGAGCGACTAAAGTCAAAAAACGAATTCTCTACGAGGATACTGCGGTGCAATTTTACCCGGACATGGCGACCGGGATAATCAAGAAACAGAGGGAATTCAACCCAGTGAGACAACAGCTCCGCGGTATGGGGATAAGACACGGTATGGTTCTACCCGCCAGACTCCTGGTGACATACAAGGAGAAAACACGGACCTTTGATAATCCGGAGGATGCAGAGACTTTTGTCAGACGGATCCGAGAGGAGGCAGGAACGGGAGGAATAACGGTAACGGAGTAGATAACTAGTCAAGTGGCAGCTAAAATTGGGGTTACCTGTGAACATTGAACTATAAAATTATTTGTGCGCTTGGGAACTCTCCATTAGACTTATATGGGGCTGTGATATGGGGGTTATTTCACCAGTGTTTACTGGCTCATTGAGTTCGTGACCCCTGCAACTGACTCTGAACTATTATTTTGTCTCTAAAACATCTGCAGTGAAGGTCTCTATTAATACGGATCCCCCCCGCTTTCTTTTTTTTAATACTGCATATGTTGGATTTATCTCATTTAATCTAATTTCCTTTAATTTGGGGGATTTATTGACATTTTTCAGGAGAGTGTTCTGAGTCACAGCTATGTCTTTACAGTGCAAGCAACACAGGAGCCCTTAATACTTAATTTTTCTGTATGAACACATTTGACAAGGCAGCAGTTTTCTTGGCAAAACAATTATTATTATTTTATTATTTTTCTTTCTCATTGGAGGGAGTGTTTTAGGATAAGAGGAGATTAACAACAATGGACCACTCCTCATTACTTGTGGACTGGTCAACAGCACTATCGGAGTCTGTAATAGGGAGTGAGGGGAACTGGCCATTGTGCTTAGGGGTTTGTTTTCAATTGTTGATGCAGTTTAAAGCATCCGTATTCTTTGTAATGTTCTGGTTGTTTAAAGGTATATTTCAATTTACTTTCATGAGGAGACAATTCATATTGAGCAGCTATGACCAGTGTTCTAGAAATTAAGATGACGTCGTGGAACTGTAGAGGGCTGCAAAAACTTAAAAAGGTTAAACAAGTGATGGGAAGATTAAAAGACATGCAATACAAAATAATTTTTCTCCAAGAGACACATCTAGCTGGAAAAGAGGACATAAAGATCAAAAGAAGGTGGCGAGGGGAGGTGTTTTCAGCACCATTTACCTCCCAGGCAAGAGGGGTTATAACTTTAGTACATAAGTCTGTCCCCCTTAAGGTGCATAAGGTAATAGCGGATAGGATGGGAAGATATTTGATTGTTCAAGCCACCCTGTTTACAGAAACTCTAAACTTAGTCAATGTCTATGGTCCAAATAAGGATGAACCAGGTTTTTTTAATAACTTATTTTGCACCTTGTCAGCGCTCACTGGCCATTATATTTTAGCTGGAGATTTCAATTGTACTCTTAATCCTATTATAGATAGATCATCACATTTGGACAAATCTCATTGCCGGAGTAGGGAAACCATCCTACAGTTTGCTAGGGAATTGAATCTTAAGGATGTATGGAGGGACAGGAATCCTGGAGTTTCAACATATTCTTGCTTTTCTAGAACACACACATCTTACTCACGGATAGATTACTTTCTAGTATCAGCGGGTCTAACATATAAAGTGAAAGGTTGTGATTATGGCAGTATTCTCATATCAGACCATGCCCCAGCCAACTTGTTTTATATGGACCCAGGGCTGGTTCGTGATCCCCCCAAATGGAAATTTTAGCAAGAATGGCTAAAGGACAAAGACTTAATGGAATTCCTTGAAAAGCAAATTACTGATTACTTTGAATTGAATACTTCAGAAACTTCCGCCTGTATGAGATGGGAAGCATTCAAAGCCTTTATCAGAGGTCAAATAATCAATTTCACAAGCTCCAAGTCTAAGAAGGCCAAACAGAAGCTAAAGTTATTGGAATCAAAAATTAAAGCCACTGAAAATATATACTTTCAGAATCCCTGTCCCAAGCTACACCAAATGTTGCTGCTGTTAAGAGCCCAATATTATGAAATCTCAACTTCAAAAGCTACAGCTAATTTACTAAAACTTAAACAATCTGTTTTTGACCAAGGGGAGCAATCTGGAAAAATTCTGGCTTGGCGTATAAAACAAATACAACTAGAACGATCAATTACGGCTTTAAAAAATGATAGAGGAGAAACAATATCTGACCCTGCTGCAATAAATGACTCTTTTAAGGCCTATTATGAAAGATTATATAGCTCTGAAGTAGCCCGGGATGAACCAGATTCCAATCTTTTTTCATTTCTTAATAACATAAATATCCCCAGAATAGAAGAAGAGGAGAGCTTGAGACTCGGGGCCAACCTGACTTTGGAAGAAATCTCTGAAGCAATAATGTGCATGAAATCTGGAAAGGCAGCAGGGCCAGATGGTCTTCCTATTGACATTTACAAAAAAGTTATAACCAAATTAAAGGTTCCCCTTTTGGAAATGTTTTCTGAATCTGCTGAAAAGGGAATACTCCCAACTAGTCTTAGAGGGGCCCTCATTACCCTTCTCCCAAACCTGGAAAATCGAATGATAAGTGTGAAAATTTGCGACCAATTAGCCTTTTAAATTCAGATCTAAAGATACTTTGTAAAATTCTCGCAAAGAGACTTGAACACCTTTTGCCAAATATTATCAAGGAAGATCAAAATGGGTTCATAGTTGAACGCCAGGGATTCCATAATGTCAGAAGAGTCTTAAATATCTTGCATGAACAAAGGGGATCACTTGATACAGCTTTCTTGGCATTAGATGCCGAGAAGGCTTTTGATAGGGTAGAATGGCCCTATTTGCTAGAACTACTTGGTCGCTTTGGTTTGGGAGAGGGATTCTGCAATTGGGTTAGGCTCCTATATAATGAGCCATATGCAGAAATAATTACCAACAATATTATATCAAAACCAATAAAGATAGGAAGAGGCTGCAGGCAAGGTTGTCCGTTATCCCCCCTTTTATTTATAATTGCTATTGAGCCACTTGCTATTGCTATAAGGGACCACGCAATGATCTCGGGTATAGAAATTGGAGGGCTTGACCATCGAATAGCTCTTTATGCTGATGATGTGATCCTTTCTCTCAAGAATTTGAAAAAATCTATCCCAACCATTTTAGACCTAATGAGCAATTTTGGCTCTATTTCTGGCTACAAGATTAATAAATCAAAATCTTCCATAATGTTTTTAAAGTCAGTGGAAAGGGGGAACCCACCCAAATACACCTGTCACTTTAAGAATGTGAATAAATTTACCTATCTAGGCATCCAAATTGTTCCGAAACTGGAGGATGTGGTGGACTATAATTATAATCCAATTATGACGGACATATCCAACTCAATGGAAAGATGGTCGAATCTCCAAATTTCACTTATTGGCAGAATAAATATACTAAAAATGAATGTTCTCCCCAAGGTTCTGTATTTGTTCCAAAACATCCCCTTGCCACCACCAGCAGGTTTTTTCTCTAAAATAAAAAAACAGTTTAACCAATTTTTACGGAATAATAGGCGTCCTAGACTCCGTTTGTCCCTTTTATATTTGCCCTTTGACAGAGGAGGGTTACAGTGCCCCAATATGCTTTTGTATTATTGGGCAACCCAATTAAGGACTATTATGTTCTATTATGCTCCAGATAAGCCCCCCACATGGAGAAATATTGAATCTCATTATCTTGGGCTTCCTCTTCCTGCATATATCTACTCTGATAAATATAACAAACTCAAGAAGATTACTCTTAATCCTATAGTTAAAAACATGATTTATATTCTGCATGTCACTTGAAGATATTTAAAAGAAAAATCCTCCCTTTCCACTTTCAGCCCAATTTGGGGCAACAACTTTTTTTCTCCAGGTAGGGCAGATTGTGGTTTTAAATTGTGGGCAGACTTGGGGCTGGGACTGATCAGAGATGTTTTTGGGGTGGATGGAAATCTTCTAAGTTTTGAACAACTGGTCCTTAAATTTAACATCCCCCGAAAACATTTTTTCAAATACTTACAACTTAGGAGTTTTATTCGGTCCTTTCATAAAGACTTTACACAAACCCTCCCATTGTCCACATTAGAGAATATCCTATCTAAAAACCCTTTTGGTAAAGGTATGATATCTAAATTATATAACTTGCTGTTGGCAGCATCCCCTGATAACTCTACCACTAAGCTTAATGCATGGAGCTCTGATTTGCAGGAGGAATTGACAGTGGAACAATGGAGCACAGCTTGTAAGGTAGCCCAATCACAGACGAGTAACACACATCTAAAATTACTACAATTTAATTGGCTAATGAGGGTGTACATTACACCAGAAAAACTTAATAAATTTAACATGCAGATACCTGATTTATGCAACAGATGCGGAGGAGATAAGGGTACGTTGTTTCATTGTCTATGGTCCTGTACAAAAGTAAATGAATTTTGGGAAGAGGTAAAAGCCGTATTACAGGAGATTTTATCAATAGAGTTAGATATGGAACCTAAACTATTTCTTCTGGGCTTATATCCTATAGGTTTGAACATAGATAGCTGTCAAAAGCTCTTCATAAATATAGGAATATTACAAGCTAAGAGAGTGATAGCTCTGTCGTGGAAGAAGATCGGCAAACCTAACATTGGGCAGTGGTTCAAAGAAATGTCTTTATGTTTACCATTGGAAAAAATTACGTATACTTTAAAAGATAAGCAAGAAATATTTCAGAAAGTGTGGGGGGGCTATATTTGGTATATAAAGAACAAAGATTTGTCTAACTTGCTGAGCGAAACTGGGACAACATAACTACTCCCTGTACAGGACCACAATCATGAGCTGCACTCTGACTATATTTTTCTTTATTCTTTATTTCTTCTTTCACCTCATGGACTCAATTGCTGATTTTGAATGTACCTAATGTCTGTTTATCTGTTTGTTTACCGTTAAATATGTGTGTGTAACCTTGATATATCTGCACAAAACTTCAATAAATATATTGTTAAAAAAAAAAAAAAAATTCAATTTATACCCTGAATAGAAACCAAACATCTGTAGTTGGTTGGTTAAAATAGGAAGACACTTATCTGGGTCCTCTAAGTAACAAATAACTTTGTCAGCAAAAAGTCCAATGATGTGTTCTTCCTCCCTGACCAGATTGGACAACCTTTATTAAGACCAAGCCTGAAGAAGATATTTTAATATCGAAACGTCGCGACGGGCTTAATCACTTAACAAACATGGATGATTGGACGGAAGTGCGATACGGCAGAGCACGTAACAGGCCACGCCAACGCATCAACTTCCCATATTATGACTCCGCGGAGAGACGACATTCCTGCACCTATGCAGACGCAGTCAAATCATCTCCCTGGACCACAGTCAGGCCTAGGAGGGAGGACAACAGATCCAGACGTGGTGAAGCCCCCTATCCTAGACGCCATGACTATGACAACAATACACAACACAGATCAAACTCACGAAACGGACAAAAAATTCACACAAACCGTGGTTACGCCAAGCAGAAGAGGGGAACTATGCACAATGCTTTCCTAGAGACCCTCCCAAAAAGAAATCAAACACACCTAAACAGGTCAACAACACTACTGAGGATCCCCAACTAGGGCCACAAATCCGCAAAATGTACAATCTCATTAGACAGGTACACCATCTGAATAATGTCTCCACCCTGGAAGACACAGAAGATCGAAAGCGACCTGCGACCTTTAAAAGACTGACTGATTATCTGAGAGACATAATCAAGCCAGTCACCATGACTGACAAAACTAAAGAAATGCTGGACGGCAACGCCAGAACTGGGTGTACAACACGCAAATTATCCTACAGGAACACTACTCTGAGGGTATACAACAAACCCTGACGGAACTACAGACCATGCTAAGCCCAAATTGGCACGTGGCATTTGAAATAGCTGCTCGATGGTCCAAAAAGAAGTTCCAACGTAGACTGACGAATGACACTCTGGAGAAAACAGAGGCTCTCCTTATCTCCATAACCGGACAAGACAAACACCAACTCATGACTACTGACAGAAACAAATTCAGGCAAGACACACACACACACACACACACACACACACACAGACACACAAACTTCACCTAGAATAACACAGAGGAAACTGGGGGTTCCCGCACTGGACAATCCAATGTTTCCAGCGGAAGCCTTTCCACCGCTGGTCACAGTGGACACGGGAACTTGGCTGATACCAGACTGTACCTGGTCCCCTTGGCCATCCCCAACAGGCGAGAGCCCCAAAGAGCAACGCAAGCCTAGAATGGCCAATCCCTGTGTTGTGGAAGAGGAGGACTTAGCCATGAGACCCGAACCAATGCTCACACAAGCCTCTACACGGCTACCGGCCCCAGAGAGGGTCAAACCTGTGGGCCCAAACATCACAGACCGGCTGGTACTGGTCCACGAACCCATTCTACAACACCTTCTCCCCCCGATGATGACCCTCCCAGTGACGAGGAAGCTCTCTCACCAGACGAGGAAGAATCATCAACCCAGGGGGAAGAAGAATTTTTTGAATCTTCATCCATTGCGGATGAAATAATAAAAACAGACTCAGAGGACACAGCTCCTCCTCACGAATCCAATAAGGAAGGAGAAACAAACGCAAACACCAACATGGTGGATGTAACATCAAACGTAGAACAGGGCGGCCCCACGAGGGTGATAACACCCCGTTTTCGCCCCCAAAGACACTCACTTTCACACCAAAAAATGGTTCAGTGGAAACTCAGGGTCCATAAGAAATGGGTCATCCTGGGAGATTCCAACCTTGCCAGAATCCCAGGTTTTGACAGCCCAGACCTTCAAATAGACAGCTACCCGGGTGCCAATTTCAGACACATCGAAGCGATCCTAAACAAACTCACACCCACGAACACGACAGAAAAAGTCATCCTGTCGGTAGGTTTAAATAACAGAGAGCAAAAACCCAGGGAAATGTCAATCAAACAACTACAAAAGGCCCTGAGAATGGCCAAGGATGTGTTTCCACATGCCGAAATTTGGATTCCTATCATCAACTATTCCAAAAACCTACCCAAAAAAGAACAGGATAACCTGGACATCATCAACGCACACATTAGAGCACACATGCCAGTCTTACCACCACTACCGGAAAAGGATTTTAACACAGAAAGAGACAAGATACATTGGACGACCGCAACGGCCACAGCCACGCTGGATCATTGGTCCACAAAGTTAAACTGGACAGCCCATATATTTACACCAACAACGCTCCCTTGGACAGTATTAAGCACCGAAACACTCAGCACAATTCATTTACAAACAACAATAACAGTTACTACAGACATTCATCAAGACACAGACACTGCCCCTAAAACTGTTGTGGTTTTAGCCAAAAAGTTCAAGCCCACACTCGCACAATTAAAATTACTAAACAAAGGCTTATCCTTTATACCCACGGTCAAAATTCATAAAAGCCAAAAGGCACAGATGATGGTGGACATCCAAGCATACCACTGCAGGATCAAATTGGCAACATACTTTGAAAGGAAAAGGAAGAAAGAACCCCCGCCATTCACACCTAATTCAAATTGGACGCCAAAAATTGGGTCATTACTATCGCATATCAGATCCTAATTCGAGCCGACACGTATGCCACCAAAAATTTCAATTGGACAATCAGAGACACAAACAATTTATCCACAGAAGAAAGCTTTGCATTAAAACAGTTAAAAAACAACAACCACATTGTTATTAAGCCAGCGGACAAGGGCAGCGCTGTTGTCATTTTGGACAGAGAGCAGTACATATGGGAGGCCCAAAGACAACTAAAAAACACCAAACACTATAAAAAACTCGACAACCCCATATTTTATGAAACCATTCCGATGGTCACGAAGATTGTTGATGGAATGTGTGCAGAAGGTTTCATAAATAAAAAACAGAAACAATACCTTCTCGGTAACACCAATCCACGGGCCAGAAGGTTTTATCTATTACCAAAAATCCATAAAGATCCTGCACAATGGAGCAAACCCTTTGAGATACCTCCAGGACGCCCCATTGTGTCCGACTGCAGTAGTGAAACGTACCAAATTGCCGAATTTATCGAGCACCACCTAAATCCAATTTCAAACAAACACGCAAGTTACATTAGGGACACATATGATTTTCTGGAAAAAATTAAAAAACTCCAATTACCAACCGCACCTATTTTATTCACTGTAGACACTGATAGTTTGTACACCAACACTGAAACCAAATCAGGCCTTGAAGCAGTCCAGAAATGGTTTGATAAATTTCCTGATCCAAAACGACCGGACAGTCACCTAATTAAATTATTAGAGATTAATTTGACTCGATGTAACGGGTGTGTTTAGGACCCAGATGCAGTACACGAAAACACTCTGGCGGTCGGTAATAACTTTTATTAATACCAACACAAATAGAGTTCAGCTTACAGATAGTGAGTTCGTTCTTCGGGCGGTGAGCCCTAGCAATGTGGCTGTGGCTTGCAGGTAGAGCAGAGCAGAGGAAGGTGAATGGAAAAACACTGGCAGCAGGGGGAGGAGGGAGAATGCAGGAACCATGACACTCGAAATGACTTCGAATTTGATGACCAGTATTACTTGCAAACTTGTGGTACGGCAATGGGTAAAAAATTCGCACCCTCGTACGCAAACATCTTCATGGCACATTGGGAAGAGTCTGCACTAGCCCAATCTCCACTAAAACTGCTTCACTACTACAGATTTCTAGACGATATTTGGGGCGTTTGGACTCACTCCAGAACAGAATTTAATCACTTTATCACATTACTGAACAACCACCATCCATCAATCAAGGTGAAATATGTGGTGGATGACAATTCGCTCAATTTTTTGGACGTTGTAACTTTCAAAGGACAACGATTTGCAGAAACAGGACAATTGGACTCCAAAGTTTACTTTAAAGACACTGACACACATGCCCTGCTCTGGAAAAATAGTTTTCACCCACGACATACATATAAAGGTCTAATCCGGTCTCAATTACTCCGTTTTCATAAAATTTGCAGCCAAAAACAAGATTTTGAGGAAGCCACGTCAACCCTATTCCGGGCCTTAAAAAACAGAGGATATTCCCGTTCCTTTTTACGGAACGCATGGAAATCCTTTTTGAACCCCAAACATGCAACGGAGAACGGAAAACGAGACATCATCCCCCTCATCACGACCTATTCCAAACAGAGCCTGGGCTTGACCCACATCTTGAGGAAAAATTATGTCAGGTTTTCATCCAACACCACAACGCTCCAAAAACATAAAACCATCTCTGCGTACCGCAGGAACCACAACTTACAGGATCTTTTAGTACATAGCAAACTAAAACCGACCACGAACAGGGTACAAAGACTGTGTTTGGAATATAGACACATTCGGTTTGCGACCAACTCACAATCCAAAATGGTCATAAAATTTGGGCCTCCCATAGGGCCAGAAACAACCAATTGTGTTTATTTGATCTATTGTTCCAAGTGTAATATGAAATATGTTGGAGAAACCAAGAACTCTATGAAAATGAGACTAATATAGCATAGATACAACATCAGGCACCAGAAAAGAACAGATACATTTCTGGTGAAACACTTTATCACACACAAACTCGAGTCATTAAGGGTCATGGGACTACAGAAAAGTCCTTTATGGACAGACTCCTTACATAAAAAACACGAAAAACATTGGATCAGTACACTTGGAACAAAATATCCTTGGGGTCTGAATGAGCAGTGAGGGGCACCAGACGCCGATCCCAGGATGGCCCATGCTTTACGTGGAAATTTGTTTTCCTGGATTGTTCAATTTCCCCTAACCCTAAACCCTAACCCTAACCCTAACCCTAAACCTAAACCTAACCCTAATCCTAACCCCTAACCCCTAACCCTAACCCTACGGCAATTCCAGATTCTCATCTACTCAATGGCTGTAGATAGAAATTTGGAATATTCCAAATTTCAATCTAGCCAATTCCAATTCTCAATAAATTGCCGTATACTCAATGCTGTGTAATGTAAATAACGTTTATTTACAGCAAACAAAACGTGTCTTTTCCTTCTCGTCAGTGTTGCACCGATTAACAGATAAAACAATGGGCAGTGCGTCAAATACTGTACAACAGATTGGAAATCGCAACATTAAATGTTGTCATCTTGGATTCACCAGTTATTAAAAAAAACTACAGTGACACAACCAATCCACAACATACTTATACTTGTGTGCTACACATAATGTGCAAAACGAGCATAATTTAAAAACACAATGCTTTTTCTGGTCGATACAAAATCACAACATTTCAGTGATGTGAACTACATCAAATGTGCAAGAGGGCCAACAAAAATTGTCTCATTTTTATCGAATAAACAGCCATTGCTTTAGTACCGGACTGTTGCTTTTGGGCGCAGGCTTAGTTTTCCTTCTTGGCAAAATATGCCGAAGGCCCCTTCGACTCGGCCCTTCCTGAGGGGTGTGTGGGGGAGGCCCAGGGGTGTGTGGGGGAGGCTGGGGGGGAGGCATAGGCACTCCAGACCGAGGATTTTGTGGAGGAACGCACTCATAGGGGCGTGCACTCTCCATGCTGATATTTAGACCAAATCCCTTGATCCTGAACTTCATTCTTGATGAACACAAGTAGAAGAGTTAGCAAAGTTATACACCTGTTGTCCCTCAGCAGGTAAAAAATAGTCTTGCAAATACAAACATATAATAATAACAAAATGAATATAAACATCTATCTTACTCTGTATTGGCACATATGACGGTGAGTATATAATCCTGTTGAGTAGGGGAGGCTCTAACTCCAGCCTGCTCTGGTGCGTGACTCTAATGAAAGGAGGCGACAAATTAACAACCTACAATGAAACTACCATGCAATATATTGGGAATTCATATCTACTTACCATCATGCATCCACACGTGATGTTTCACCTGTAAAACAAATTCATAAATGAGAATATGGAATTAGACCACATGACTCCAAATTCTGATCTATTGCATTAGCATTAGCTCATAAATTAGCATCTTTTAAAAAATGCAATGGCTACATATTAAACAGAGTTAAAACTGAGCCAAGGTGAATAAATGCATGACATGTGAAGCATGCACATGAAAAACAAACATTCTTAGGCCACAAATGCTAACTTACCAAGAAATCCAGCTGCATGCAAGAGGAGTGTCCTTGAAATGCAGCCACCCGACTTCTGATTCCCTTTTTTGAAGTACTTCCTGTTGACACAGGAAGTAGTCGAGAGGAGATAAATAAATGAGAATTTGGAATATTCCAGATTTTTTTCTCACTTGATAAGTCATCATTACCTGTGGCTGTACTGATGTGAACACCTCTTTCAGACCCAGCCTACTTTGTCCTTTCAAATGCACTAGGATTCAGCCCACTGTCTGCTCTTGTTTTTGAAATATGAGCCTTCGAAATTACTTCCACTTTCTCATCTATGGGCCTATGAGTAGATGAGAATTTGGAAGTTTTTTTCTCACTTGATAAGTCATCATTACCTGTGCCTATACTGATGTTGCCACCTGTGTTGGACGCATCCCTCTATTAGCTTCCAAATTAACTAAGAATCAGCCCACTGTCTGCTTTTGTCTTTGAAATATGAGCCTTTGAAATTTCTTCCACATTCTCATCTATGTGCCTATGGGTAGATGAGAATTTGGAAGTTTTTTCTCAGAAATAATTCATCATTACATGTGCCTACATTGATGCACCTTCCTGTTTTTCATTGAGAACTCTCCAGGATTCCATATGTGCTATCATCCCACTGTGTCCCTCTTTCATCAAAATATGATCCTTCGATATACCTACATTGATGTAACCATTTGTGTTTAATGCAGCAACCTTATCCCAGAAACATGTCACCAACAGCAATTTGGTACTTTATTGCAGTACATCATTGATTTTTAAACTTTTACAAAGTGCTTCCTTCACTTCAGTGAATTTTACGAAACACTTTTACAAAAATTTCAACACTGGACCTTGACTCAAACTCAATTGCAAATTCTACAAAAAAAACATTCACTTTTTTTTATCACAGCTATGATAAGTTGTACAAACAGTATAACCACCCACATAACAAAAATCCAATATTTCTTCCGGCACCATATATCTATATCTATCTATCTATCTATCTATCTATCTATCTATCTATCTATCTATATCTATATCTATATCTATATATATATGGCCCAGTTTGGGCAAACAGATGTGGCCCGCTGTTGGGCTGTAATTCCATGCCAAATGTGCCCCAGAAGAAATGTTGGATTTGGTTATCTGGACATGAACATTGAACAATAAAATCCTTATGAAATATCATAAAACAAATTTGCTGGAATGAAATTCCAAATAGAAAGATTCAACTTTAAATTGAATTGAACTGCTAGCATAATTATCCTTAACTAATAACAGGTATGGGGTTAGTGGAACAGAGAGTGGAACAGCAAACACAGGGCAGTAGAAAATAACTGAGGAGACTCAGCTATGTTGTTGTGGCATCCACTATTTGTTTGACTGCCTCTAATGACTCGGCTGTCATCGGGGTCAGGTTCTCAGGGGCACAGCCTGTGGGATCAGCGGCTTGGGTTTGTGGCATGTCCTCTGCAAGCGTTTCGACAATGACCTCAGTTGTCATCTGGATCAAGGTATCAGGGGCACAGTCTTGAATATCCATGACTAGAGTCTCTGGCACGGACTCCAGTATCTCAATGGGCAGATACACATACTCCGGTGTCTCCAAGCTTGAGAGCATAGACGCAGATTGTTGTGCACCCTCAGGATTTGTTTCCTCAGGCGTCTGCTTGATGGAGGTGGGGGGTTCCTGCACATCCCCTGGAGCCTGCTCAACAGGGGGTGTGGGGAAACTTCTACTTGTCATGTGGGGCCTCTCTTCAATTTGACATCCTCCTTTCTCCTGATCTGTGATATCTACCTCATTCCTGACACTGCACTCAGCTGGGGGTGGATGGTCAGAGTGGACAACCTGTTTTGGCAGGAACTGTGATTTCATTTTCGTCTTATAATATTCTGTAATAGATGAGCTTAGCCTTTCAACCTGCACCTTACACTTTGACAGTGCAAACACATCGGGCCTCTTTGGAATGCCGTATTTCTTGGATTTCCCAGTGAACTTCAGTCTTTTCTTATATGGTAGAGGTTGAGCTGGTGGGACTTCATCCTCTGAGGATGAAGGCCCAGAAACCGTAACAGTCAAGTTTTTTGCTGCACGTTTTTGAGGCATGCGTCTCAGCTCGTCCGAAGACAGTGACGATTCTGAATCAGGTCCATCATCATTGATGGGCTGCTCATCTTCTGAGCTGGTCTCTCCTGTGTCACTTAGGCTGGTTTCATCCTCATCATGTTCCATATGACTTTCAGACATCCTCAGGGCTTTGAGTCTTAGCATCCTAGTTTCATATGCCATAATTTTGTCAGGCAGAGCCACATAAAACTTGTCAGCTGTAGTTGGATCGTGGCACATGGCTTTTGCCACCTGCTTGCGTTCCTTTTCAGACAGGTGTCGGTCCGCCTGGAAACCCAAAGACATAAAATTTAAAAATATGCTACTTGAAGTGGATATTTGGAAACTGTGTCTCAGTAACTTTACTCAGGGCTCTCAATTAACTGTTTACATCTCAACACTTTAAAATGACTACAAGTTTCCAACTTCCACATTCCACATCAACGGCTGACTTCCAACTTCCACATTCCTATTCTACAGCTTCGGATCTTATTGAAGGTGATTGTACTCTGCATTCCTGCGTCCTCCCAAGCCAGGATCAGGAAGTTTGAGGGCTTCACCATCTGTTTGCCGGCATCTGTGTGGAACACATACTTGCTCCTCTTCCCGTGGTCACAGCATTTTCCATTTGTCAGTGCTTCAAGCCATGAAAACTCTTCACTGTTCAGGGCAAGTGAGGCTTGGCCGAATGCCTGAACTGTTTCGTGTTCATCCACCTTGTAAAAATAATGCAAAAATTGTCATATTTCACTGGACTTTAATTTACCAAAACAATATTCATCATTAAACTCATTAGTGTCTATTGTGTTTAGTCTGAGGTTTGTGGTCCCAAGAAATACTAACCAGAATGTGGAACCTCTCGCCGTGATTCCACGACTCAAATTTGACCACAGCTTCTTTGGTCATGTTGGTGAGGACCACAGATCTGTGTCCTGTCAGCATGGCGAGGTACCCCATTATATACCCCATCAACTTGGAGTGCTGCTCCTTCTCATGCGTCTGTCTGGATAAGTCTTCTACAAAACATATAAAGTTAGATGAAAATACGTTTTTTAAAATATTTTAAGTTAGTCAAGAAAATTGATCACAGTGCAAGTAATGTAATCCGCTTACCAAGCAGCTTTGGAATTTTTTTCCTGGCAGCCTTCATAAATTGCATTTGGTCATGTGCGAGAAGCTGATCATCTGCGAAAACAGTGCACCACCACATGTGGCCTTAATTCCCAATTCATTTAGATGACAAAATATATACAGGACATACAATTTGATTTTCAGAAAGTACACAAAACCAGACTGGAAAAAAAGGGAAAATATCTACCTGTTTTTCGGGACAGCACTTTCTGCCCATGGACCACCACCTTCCTTTGGACCTCTGATGCTATTCTCTTTATCTCATAATGAAGTTGAGTAAAGTCCTTCTGCTTAATCTTGCTAGCCTTCTGATATGAGTTCTCAATGTGCTTCAAAAACATGGTAACGTTGTTCAACATGTTTTTGATTGATGTCGGTGCATAGCCTTTATGCGTTAAGTATGTTGGCCAACTATGGAAAAAGAAAAGCAATTATAAGTGACTAAGTCTCATTTATAGTTCCGCCATCACATTCTACATTCAATATTCCAACTTCCACATTTTCACATATTTCAAAATATCATAGATCACAGCTTGGAATTCATAGGGAAGAATCTGTATTAATATTTGTAAGTCTTTTGTCCTTGGTTAACTCAGAAAATTATCATTTTTTGGTCAAGAAATATATGACATGAAAAAATACTTACGCACGTAACTTGTCCATTTGTAGGAGGAACCTCAGGTCATGGAAAACAGCACTGGATGGTAGGCCAGCAGCCATGTAGTAACAAAATCGTGACACATGGCTGGATGCCTGCGCTGCATTATCCCTGTCCTTTCTTGTTGTCCGTGACCCAAGGCGAAACTTCATGAAGTCTTCAGTAACCTTCTCTGGAGTAAAGATAAAAAAAATAAACATTTGTTGTACAAACAAAAGCTGAAAAAGAATGAATTGACTGCTAAATTGTAACTGACATGACAAGTAAAACTTATCAAATAAACGATCACTGTCATGGTACCTGCCTTTCCTCCTCCTCCCCCGCTGCCAGTAGTTTTCCATTCACCCTCCCTCTGCTTCGCTCTACCTGCAAGCCACGCCCTCCGCTGCAGCCTGCTCTCCCCACAGCTGCAGCTCATCACCAATCACCCGGTATATAAGACACTTCAACACTCTCACTCACTGCCAGATTGTTCCTCTGCGTCATGCAAGACTTTCCAGCCGACTCTGCCTGTCCCCGACCCGCTCTCCTCGCCTGCCTCCTGGTGTACCTACCTGCCTTCTGTCCCCGATCACGTGCTCTGTTTCGGCGTTCCGGAAATCTGACCGCTTCTCTGGTAAAGACTCCTCTGCTTGGTTTCAACGTTCCTCCTGCCTGCTCCCCGTCGGTACTGCTGCCTTTGCGGACTGCTTTCCCGGTAACGGAACCTCTGCCTGTCCCCGACCATTCCTCAGCTCTACCCACAACGACGCTTCCACACGTGTTGTCGGCTCGTCGTGCTACGGGGTTTCCCGCTCGCCAGCCACAGTTGGTAAAGGCTTCGTTTCTTCTCTTCGTGGAAAACCCAGAGACATTGCTTGGGCTCTCCGCCTGAAGAACAAACTGACTTTCTGTATATTGGACATTATATGTGTTGGTATTAATAAAAGATATTACCAACTGCCACAGAGTATCGGTGTACTGCATCTGGGTCCTAAACACACCCATTTCAGACCACCCTTCTTGTACTTGCATGTGTGTTCCCCTTTTTGGGCAGATAGAGGGGGGTTTTTTTGAATGCTGCTGGGCGTACGGGGCTGGCTGGTCATCATTTTTTCACCTTTTGTTCAAGGTTCTTCAACCTGACAGCAAGGTCAAGGCAGTTGCAGCTACATGTTGATTGCACTCCCGCTGAACTAAGTGACATGTCACTCCCACCACTCAAGTGCCCTGGCAAGCTCCATGAGGGAACACCACCGTCGCTGGATGCATGGTCACTTTGGCGACTCAAGTGCCCTGACAAGCCTCTTGAGGAATTCGTAGTGTGACTGGACAAACCGGAGGACCCTTGCAGAGGGGTGGAATGCAGTCTGTCACTCCCACTTGTAGAGAAAACTGAAGAGTTGAGACCAGAAACAGAGCTGGAAGGAAGTGGTCTGCTTTTGTATTTACAAGCATCACTGGAGGAGGATGTATTGTGATGCATGTGCAAAGAGCTTCTATGTGGCATGGGGTCGGGAGATACCATGGTGGAACTGTTACCAGCGTAGCTAGGATGGCCAGAGGATGGACTGCTGTGCATTTCATTATCCTGGCGCCCATCATTCTCCTCATCCTGGCACCCATCATTCTCCTCATCCTGGCACCCGAAAGCATTATAATCCTGCCCCTTGTCACCATCAGTGGGGTCCTCCAACATTTGGAAGTCATCATTTGGACCATCACCCTCTATAACAAATTAGAACAGATTAAATTCCAAATTTCAGTATATATCATTACATGTTTGGTTGCTACAAAAAAGCCAGAAAAACAACACAAAAGAAAATGCAAAAGTTTAATATGTGTATGGGTAGATAGACAATTTCATAGGATAATAAAAAGTTTCTTTTCAGTGTACTTGTTATGTCGGAACTACAAAAAATACTAAAACAACTTAAAAGTACCAGTTTGATGAGTATTTCCCAAGTCCAACGTAGAGACCATGGGTGTTTCCGGGTCAGATTCTCGAAGTTCAACAAACTGTTTCACGATAGCATTTCTTTTGGCCTGTTTCAACAATGGTTCTCGCTCCTATTAACGTAAAATGAGTTTTTATTCCAAATATGGATGAAACATCAGATTCACATCAGATCTTGCATGAGTTTTTTTGTCAAATGAATCATCATAAATCAAACCAAATGAAAATACTTACGTCTGCTGACTCCAGTTTATGTGTGTCTTGTAAATGTTTGTCCAGGCGCACAAACTGTTCTTTTCCACATAAACAGGCAGCTAAGGGCTCCTGAAAATCTGCATTAGGAAATGAAAAATAAATGAGTCCATGAAATGCAAACAAATATCACAACAGCCTATATGTATAAATATATATATATATATATATATATATATATATATATATATATTTATAATACATTATTCTTAATATTACCGTGCATTCCCGTATTTGACAAGAAGCTGGAACTCCTTTTTATTTGGGATGGTGTGGGAGATACTGAGGTGCTGCTTAAGGTTAGCAAAGCTGGAAAAACATAGTCCGCAAAATTTCTTGCTCTGTGGATAATAAAATAATAACACCACATTAGAGCTCTGCATCCTCAGCAAGCTATTATAAAGTACACCCTAGATTAATTTCTACTTACCATCTTTCCAAACGGGTGATGCAGAAAACTATTACCTGTGCATTTAGAGAGGGTTTGAGAGGAAAGAGTAATGTCAGAAAGTGGAAAAAGGAGCAGTGTCAACTGTATTAACAACTAGAAAATTTCTCAAGAAATTTTGATCGTGTGCCAGCATGGTGTATATTCCTACATATAGCAGGACACAGGTAGCCATGTAATTTGGTTCATAAGCCACACAGAAAGAGAGAAGAGAGAGAGGTCAAAATGTCTGACAAAAAGGTAGCACAACCGTTTACCAGCCATGGACAGTAGATATTGGGTTTTGGAATGTCTTATGCAAGATGTCCAAACTATTTTGGAATGTGTTACGCAAGGCATCCCACCATTTTTGGAATGTGTCTCAACTTCTCTGAAAGGTGTCCCTACTTTTCCGAAAGGTGTCCCCACTTTTCTGAAAGGCGTAATACAGCGTGGCTGAAACACATTTTGTAGCTTTGTCTGCCTCACAGGAATCTGTGACTTCATTTACAATACAGCACATGTCCAACAGGTTCACTTACTGCTCCCTTCCTGATTTTGTCAACAGCTTTAAAAACATTTTGATCATCCCTGTTACCTTCAAATGTGCAAATCTCTGTACTTTCTAGCTGTTTCCAGGCTTTGGACACTCTTCTTTCTGACTGAACTGTCAGAGGTGTTTTTGGACTCCACTCGCTCCTTCTTCTTACAGCCTTTCTTGCATTCCTTTCTTCAGATGTCTCTACTCCCATGCTTTGTGGTGACATCGGTGGACTGTCTCCAGCATTGAGGCCTATGCTGCTCACAGGGTTCTTTTTTGCTTCAGAGTGAGGTTGCGTCCTTCTTTGTTTGAAAAGACCTTGTCCATTCCGCTCACAGGTGAAGCACTCACACATTTCATTTCCCGTCCCAAAAAAGCTGCTACCATAGTAACACGTGATCTCTTCCCCAGGAGAAATAGGATGAATCACCTCAACATAGACAATATTCTTCTCACCAGGTAAAAACCTGCAGTTTGGTTTGCATTCATGGTTAACAAAAGATGCAGGGCCCAGCCAGAGCTGATCGCAGCGTTTTCGTAAAGAATACATGATGCTGAAGTCATTGACACCTGCCCTCAGCACTGTGCTGTCACCGGGACGAAACTCTGCTGTGCAGCCCAGCAAGACCTCTATACGCTGCCCTGAAAACCATTGTCTTGTTGAGACAACTTTAGCCCCATTGGTCTCTACAGGGTATCTGTCACAGTACTCTATCTTAACGCCACTGTCCAACAGGAAGGCACTGAGGTAGCGGTAGACATGTTGTCTCAGCAGTTGCAGACGGTGGCCGCCCAGAGAAACAAAATAGTCAGTCAGACTGCCTCCTGTCAATGCCTCAAATGTTGCATTGAAATCATGTGTACACTGAAAGTGCAGCAGCGTCCTTTTGAGACTACCCTGACAACGGATGTCTGGTAAAGGACTGATTTTCATTTTGTGAGTGCAGAAGCCCAGCAGAGGGTCCAGCACCAAACTGGTGGCGAAGTCATCAATCTCACACAGCTCTGCCACAGTAATTGGGATCCGTCCTTCCATCACTACAACCATCAGCATGCTGCGAGTCACACGACGATGACGAATTAGCTTTAAAATATATATATTTTGTGGCAGGCAAAGAATCAGCATGCTCCATGTTTTAATAAATAAACATAGATGTAAATTTGGAAAAATTCCAAATTTACATCTGTAGTGATCTATCACATGTGCTTTGCAAAACGAGATAAAAAGTGATATTTTGAAAGTTCAAACTGCATAAAAATTACTGACAAACATGCCATAGCTGTGTCACACACTAAAAAAGGTCAAAAACAAACAAGTTTAAAAAGATTTTGACAGTCAAAATCACAAAATTTAGGAGCCTAACTCTTACCCTCCAGTCATCATGGCCGCTGCACGTCCGGTTTCCGGTTTCCGGTTTCGGGCGGAAATCCACATTTTCATCTACATAACTGGACTAAACAATAAATTGGAATTTGGAACTTAAGTATAAATTGTAACTTGGAATTTATGAGTTTTTTTTCTACTTCATGTTAGACAGGAAGTCCAGATTTTAATCTATGTGGCTGCATTATACAATATATTGAAATGTGGAAGTACACCATTTTGGAATGCATGTTTTTTCTATTCAATGCAGGAAATGAAGAGGAGTTTGAGTGGATGCTCAAAAAATTTATTGTACAGGTCTATCACATTGGGTTCCAAGGGTTCGATGATCGACTTTGTAGTCGTGTCGGTGGACTGGATGTTCGGGTGAAGGTCGGCTTGGTCCGCATTGCCGGTAGTACGTCGGACTCATTCCCAGCAAGAGTTAGACTCTGCCAGGGCTGCCCTTAGTCACTGATTCTGTTTATGACCTTCATGGACAGAATTTCTAGGCAGTGCTAGGCAGTGAGGAGGCCTCTGAGAGGACATATATTTCATAGCACAAAGACAAACTTTTGTCCAGAACATATCAGTAAATATACAGTCCTGACATATGTGATAAAATGCTCCCAGAACTTTCCAAACATGTCTGTCCCACATCTCTGGGTGCTTCAGTTTGTGATTAATAAACCTTGAAAAAGTGGAAAATTTCAACAATTGGCACCGACTACCTCTAACCCCCCCCTAACATTACACCTTCCAACTTCCACATTCCACATTTCAATTTCGAACTTCCAACTTCCACATTCCACAGTCCAACTTCGACAGTATACCTTCCACCTTCCAACTTCCACATTCCACCTTCCAACTTCCACATTCCAACTTCCAACTTCGACATTCCACATTCCAACTTCCACATTCCACCTTCCATCTTCCAACTTCCACATTCCGACTTCCCACTTCGACATTACACCTTCCATCTTCCAACTTCCACATTCAACCTTCCAACTTCCAACTTCCACATTCCACATTCCAACTTCGACAGTACACCTTCCATCTTCCAACTTCCACATTCCGACTTCCCACTTCGACATTACACCTTCCATCTTCCAACTTCCACATTCAACCTTCCAACTTCCAACTTCCGACTTCCACATTCCAACTTCCAACTTCGACAGTACACCTTCCATCTTCCAACTTCCACATTCAACCTTCCAACTTCCAACTTCCGACTTCTACATTCCAACATCCACATTCCAACTTCGAACTTCGACAGTACACCTTCCATTTTCCAACTGCCACATTCCAACTTCGAACTTCGACATTACACCTTCCAGCTTCCAACTTCCACATTCCACCTTCTAACTTCCAACTTCCACATTCCACATTCCAACTTCGAACTTCCAACTTCCACATTCCACCTTCCAACTTCCACATTCCAACTTCCAACTTCGACATTCCACATTCCAACTTCCACATTCCAACTTCCATCTTCCAACTTCCACATTCCGACTTCCCACTTCGACATTACACCTTCCATCTTCCAACTTCCACATTCAACCTTCCAACTTCCAACTTCCACATTCCAACTTCCACATTCCACAGTCCAACTTCGACAGTATATCTTCCACCTTCCAACTTCCACATTCCACCTTCCAACTTCCACATTCCAACTTCCAACTTCGACATTCCACATTCCAACTTCCACATTCCAACTTCCATCTTCCAACTTCCACATTCCAACTTCCCACTTCGACATTACACCTTCCATCTTCCAACTTCCACATTCAACCTTCCAACTTCCAACTTCCAACTTCCAACTTCCACATTCCACATTCCAACTTCCACATTCCAACTTCGAACTTCGACAGTACACCTTCCATCTTCCAACTTCCACATTCCAACTTCGAACTTCGACATTACACCTTCCAGCTTCCAACTTCCACATTCCACCTTCCAACTTCCAACTTCCACATTCCACATTCCAACTTCCAACTTCCACATTCCACAGTCCAACTTCGACAGTATACCTTCCACCTTCCAACTTCCACATTCCAACTTCGAACTTCGACAGTACACCTTCCAGCTTCCAACTTCCACATTCCAACTTCGAACTTCGACATTACACCTTCCAGCTTCCAACTTCCACATTCCACCTTCCACCTTCCAACTTCCAACTTCCACATTCCACCTTCCAACTTCCACATTCCACATTCCACATTCCAACTTCCAACTTCCACATTCCACAGTCCAACTTCGACAGTATACCTTCCACCTTCCAACTTCCACATTCCAACTTCGAACTTCGACAGTACACCTTCCAGCTTCCAACTTCCACATTCCAACTTCGAACTTCGACATTACACCTTCCAGCTTCCAACTTCCACATTCCACCTTCCACCTTCCAACTTCCAACTTCCACATTCCACATTCCAACTTCCAACTTCCAACTTCCACATTCCACCTTCCAACTTCCACATTCCAACTTCCAACTTTGACAGTGGACCTTCCATCTTCCAACTTCCACATTCCGACTTCCCACTTCAACATTACACCTTCCAGCTTCCAACTTCCATATTCGGACTTCCCACTTCGACATTACACCTTCCATCTTCCAACTTCCACATTCAACCTTCCAACTTCCAACTTCCAACTTCCAACTTCCACATTCCACATTCCAACTTCCACATTCCAACTTCGAACTTCGACAGTACACCTTCCATCTTCCAACTTCCACATTCCAACTTCCAACTTCCACATTCCACCTTCCAACTTCCACATTCCACATTCCAACTTCCACATTCCACCTTCAAACTTCGACAGTACACCTTCCATCTTCCAACTTCTACATTCCAACTTCCACATTTGAAAATTGGCCCACATTCCACATTCCAACTTCAAACTTCGACAGTACACCTTCCATCTTCCAATTTCCACATTACACCTTCCAGCTTCCAAATTCCACATTCCACTTTCCAACTTAAAACTTCCACATTACGCCTTCAGACTTCTACATTCCACATTCCACCTTCCAACTTCAAACTTCGACAGTACACCTTCCATCTTCCAACTTCCACATTACACCTTCCAGCTTTCAACATTCACATTCCACCTTCCAACTTCCACATTCCACATTCCACATTCCAACTTCCCACTTTGACATTACACCTTCCAGCTTCCAACGTCCATATTCCACCTTCCAATTTCCACATTCCGACATCCAACTTTCATTCCACCTTCCAAATTCCATCTCCCAAATTCCACATTCTCATCTATGGGTCTATGAGTAGATGAGAATTTGGAATATTCCAAATTTCAATCTACTCAATGGCTGATTCAATACTTTAATCTGACAAGAGTGTACTCACCAGAATCTGATATCTCTGGCTGTCCGCCCAGCATTCAGCATCACGCTCGTGATCCGTCAGCATGTTGGTCAGTACAACGGACCTGTGACCACTGATGATGCAAAAGGAACCCATGATGTACCCCATCAGTCTTGCGTGCTCGTTACACAGGTTCCCATCTTTGGATAAGAAATCTGAAAAATACACAAGCACATACATCAAACATTGCAGATATTGGACAAGGGACAGAGAGCAGCATTAACACAGAGGTCCACTTACTGAGGACTTGCGGGATTCTCTTCTTCGAAGTGCTCAGGAAAGCCAATTCTTGAGCCGAATCAAGCTGATTGGCTGTGGAGATAAAAGAGTAGGAGAAGCCCAAGAAATAATTTAATGATATATCGTTCTAAATGTGAAATTATTACACATCACATTTTGGAGGTATTTGTTGGGAAAAAAGGGAGGGGTGGGGGGGACTGTACCAGTCTTGCTGCGCTTGACCTGTTGTCCGCGCACAACCACTTCTCTGCGGATGTCCGCCTGTATCCGCTTCAGTTCGTGCAGGATCCTGCCAATGTCCGCAGCCTGCAGCCTGCTCGACCGCAGGAAGCAGTGTTGAATGTGTTTGTAGAACATTGTGACGTTTGCCAGCATGTTTTTGACTGTTGTGGGCATGTAACCCTTGTTTTTCAGGTAAACCGGATAGCTGTCGGAAGAGTTAAGCACATAAATGACATTCAACCTTCCAAATCACGATCTACTGCTTATATTCCAAATTATGATCTACTGCTTATATTCCAAAATTCCAAATTATAATCTACTGCTTATATTCCAAATTATGATCTACTGATTATATTCCAAATTATGATCTACTGCTTATATTCCAAAATTCCTAATTATGATATACATTAATAATAGAGACTATTCGAAACAGCAATGGCACTTACTTCCGCAGCTTGTCCATACGTGCCAAAAACCTGAGATCCAGCATGGTACAACTCTCAGTGAGGCCACCCACCATGTACTGGCAGAACCGCAGACAATGCCCAGCAGCCTGCTGGGCATTGTCTCTGTCCTTCCTCCCAATTCGCGGTCCTACCCGAAACTTCTCAAAGTCGTCGATGACTTTTTCTGTGGGGCAACAAAAACAGTAAATCTGACTATTTGAGCCTCTGCTGCGCTAGACACAGTTGTTAATGGTAGTGGAAAGGAAAACCTACTGTATAGAGTTTCCTCCTTGGACGCCTTTCTCACGTGGTCCCCCTTCTGTGCAGACACTGGCGTACACTGCACTTTTCTCATGTGCTCCCCGCTCTGTGCAGACACTGGCGTACGCTGCACGTTTCTCGTGTGCTCCCCACTCTGCGCAGCTACTGGTGCAAGCTGAACTGAGGCCTCCACCGTGCTCACCAGCAACTTGCGCTCCAGCGCCTCCACTCTCTTGACCAACTCTAGACATTTGCATGGGCATGCAAGGCTTGAGTTATTATTGTCAGAGGGCCCTGGCTGAGTCTCAGGAGACCTTCTAGAAGCAGGGCTGGGGGGAACTGTTCCTGGACAGCAGCTGGTGGCAAGTGGGCCGGATGAAAAACTGGCAGGAAGTGGGCTAGGTGAAGAAGTGTCGGGAAGTGGGCCAGGTAAAGAAGTAGCTGGAAGTTGGCCAGAAGGGGTGTTGAAAAGCGGTTTCGATGGAGACTCAAGGGGAGCTTGAGAGGACTGAGACCTAGTACTGGCATTGTTGGATGACACAATCGGCGTGGAAGATCTCGGGGCAGGCCAAAGGTCATCGTCAGAACCACTTGGAGGTCTGTCATTCTCTGGGGTTAAGAACAAACCAATTGTAGACAAACACGGCTTGGCAATTCAGTGTATTGTTTGTTGTTACTCAGAATTCATGTAAATATTGTACAGTTAATCGTTAACAAGTATTAAGATTCACAAAACTTCATACACACATGGACATACCTAGATCGCTGCTCAAACCAAGGGTCAACACCATTGGTGGGTCAGGTTCAGACATGCGGAGCTCAGCAAAATCTTTAGCAATGGCCAATCTCTTGGCCTCTGTGATGATGGGCTCTCGTTCCTGTTAAAATTAGACGCTGACTTTAATATTGCTCCACACCTGGAGATTTTGTTTGTGATGTGCCTAGATTATTCATATGTGCTTACCTCAATTGTCTTCAATGAATGTGCTCCCATCAGCGAAGTCGGGACCGTGATGACGGGGGGGGGGGGATCGGGGGAAGGCCCGTGCACCTCCCGGACCCTCTTGAGGACGGGCTCAGTTCCCCTATCCTAACCGGCCAGTGCCTCCTTCGAGATCCGCCCGTTATTTCGGTCCCCAATCACGTTCTTACACATCAGTGGTACGCCAGGATAATCCTACGTTTCCTCACAACTTTTCCGCGAGGCCTGGGAGGTTTGAACAGGTTAGAAAGCAACCGGCTGACCCTGACTTCGGGAAACTAGTGCGCAAAATGCACACGGAGATCAAAATGGTTCACCATATTCAAAACATGGCCCCAAAGCCGGGAAAAACCGAACCGCGGATGATTGCACGTATGGTTGAGGTCCTGACTGCAATGATTAAACTGGCATCCCCCACGACACGGACATTAGACCTCATTAGGGGGAATGCTAAAAATTGGGGATACAACACCTTAATGATTTTGGAAGAGCATTACACGGCAGGTCTGGAGGCCGTGTTAGACGACCTTTCGGAAACTCTGGTCCTGGATTGGAGACCAGCCTTTGAGGTGGCCACGAAGTGGGCCCGCAGGAACTTACCCTGCATAACACAGGATGTTATACATCACGCAGAGGCAATGATAATGTCCAGAAGAGACATGCACGGGGACACAGACATACAACAAGGGGCGGCCGCTCCACAACACGGGCTTACGGACCGTGCACAGGTCCCACACACACAACAACAGACGTCAGCGCCACAAAACAGACTCACAGAACACACACACGTCCCACAACAGACAGTCGGAAGCCAAACGGAGGACACAACGACTGCTCATGTTGACCGAGGTGGGTCTGCAGTGCAGTGTCCTCAGAGGGGGTCCCCCCAGGAGCGCAGACAGGAGCGCAGGGTGAGGGAACCAAATAATGGCGTGGTGACAGAGGACAGTTTTCTTCTGGACATTGAAGACTTTTCCACGGACGCACGGGGACAGACAGGTATCGCTCAGCATGCAGATACAACTCCCGACACATGGTGGAAAATAGATATGGTGGTGGAGACTCCGACTTTGACACCCATACAGAACCCTATCATTTCTGACCGTGACACACGGAGAGTCGAGCGGGATATTGAAGTCCAGGTCCACCGGGCGGGGGAATTCACACAGTGAGACGTCCCAAAGGGGCATGTCAGTTGCACACGCATCCACGCCAAAACCACAACTTTGTAGAGTCACGAGACATGTTAACACAGAGCGCAAAATGATCGATTGGGGCTTGAGCGTGAGGAAGAAATGGCTCATCATTGGGGACTCCAATCTGTCTAGGATTCCGGCGTATTCAATCCTGAACCTGCAGGTTGACAGTTACCCTGGGGCCAACTTCCGTCATGCTCAGGCACTTATGGCTAAGGCGTCGAGTCATGTCACAGTGGAGAAGGTGGTGCTGTCGTTCGGTCTTAACTGCAGAGGGCAGAAAGCCAGAGAGACAGCGATTAAACAGATGCAAGCTGCAGTGAAGACCGCTAAGAACAAATTCCCATACGCGGAAATATGGCTCCCCGTCATGAACTATTCCTCCTCTTTATCAGGGGGAGAGCAGGCCACTTTGCAGATCATGAATACTGACATGGTCAAAAACATGCCTTACATCCCGCCGCTAGAGAACGCCAAGTTCCAGACGGAAAAAGATCACGTACATTGGACTAGGGGAACAGCACAAGCCATGCTTGAACACTGGGCCACGTGTTTAAACTTGGACCCCCTGTAAGCCTGCGACAGGAGGGGGACAAGGTCTCACGAACCTTTGCGGCTCAAAATGTTATTGTTCTGGCCAAAGATTTTTTTCTATCCAAACCACAATGGCAGGTACTAAACAAAGGACTAACATTCGTTCCAGCGTTAGATACGGGGAGAGATCAAAAAGCACAATTTCAGTTGGACATGCAAAATTACCACCGTAAAATCAAACTAGCTGCATATTTCAAAAATTCCATAAAACTGAACCCGCCGCCTTTATTATATTAAAGACACGTATCATTTTATTGACATTGTTAAAAGCTTACGAGTCCCCACAAACTCTTACCTGTTTTCTATGGACGTAGATAGTCTGTACACAAACATCGATACCCCAGCGGGTTTAAAAGTGGTGAAACAAATATTCCAAAAATACCCTGATGGAAACAGACCCGATGAAGAGCTGTTACGGCTCCTTGACATCAATTTGACCAAAAATGATTTTGAATTTAACGGCCAATATTATTTACAAATTAAGGGTACAGCGATGGGCAAAAAGTTTGCACCTGCCTACGCGGATATATTTATGGCCAATTGGGAAGAGGAAGTGTTGGCGAAATGCCAGAAAAAAACAACTCAGTATTGGCAGTATTTGGACGATATTTGGGGAATTTGGACGGGGTCAAAACAGGAGTTTCAGGAATTTGTTGACATTTTAAATTCACACGATCCTTCGATGAAAGTAAAATATGAAATTGATGAAAATTCGATTGACTTTTTGGACACGACTTTGTACAAAGGCCCAGCATTTCAAAATAATGGAAAATCAGATATTAAAGTTCATTTCAAAAACACAGACACGCACGCTTTATTATTCAAAACAAGTTTTCATCCCAGACATACATTTAGAGGACTGGTTAAATCACAACTGATTCGTTTTAATCGCATTTGTACCCGACAAAGGGATTTCAGGGAAGCTGTAAGAGTTCTTTTTAAAGCGTTACGGGAGAGAGGATATTCGAGGTCTTTTTTGAGACACTGTCTGAAAACCTTTCACGCTCGGGAAATTCAGGATCAGAGGGAATTGATTCCAATAATCGCAACTTTCTCATCGGCGAATCAAAAACTTATTGGTAAATTGAAAACTAATTTTGAGAACTTTATTGCAAATCAGGATATAATTCCAAATTATAAAATTATTTCGGCCTACAGGAGAAACAAAAATTTGAAAGACATTTTGATCAGGGCCAAATTGAAATCATTGCGACGAGAAAAACCGGATATGCTGGAAAATCAGTTTTGCAGATTGCGGTATATACGAAACAAGGCGGACAAAACAATATTCAAAATATCTCAAAATTTTAGTCCACGATCCACAAACTGTGTGTATGTGATTTTCTGTCACAAATGGGGTAAACAGTACGTCAGAGAAACCAAAAACTCGATCTCCACACGCATGGTACAGCACATGTAACAGAGTTTGTATATAGTGTTTGTTTCCACTTGCTGTAATGGCTGGATGAGGATAATGTTGTATTCAGGTGGTTAGATGGCTCAATGGCGCCCCCTCTCAGGCAGTTGACAAATGCTTCCTGCTACTTGAAAACACTGCCAGTTAATGAGAGACGTCACCGAGGTGAGTTGTGGAACGCAGCACTCTGTACAAATTATGTGTATTACTGTCTGTTTACTGTCCTGTATAAGCATAAGTGCACTTTGACTCATGGAGATGTTATTGTGAAGAGTTACGAGTGAGTCGCGGCACTGTTGCGCACCGAAATGTACATTTAACAGCATAATGCACTTTCTGAGTTAGCTAGTTAGCCTTTGTGCTAACAGGCGCTATCCCTTTTGTAGCATGCTGCGTGTGAGCTGCCTTTTGAGCCAAACTACATGACTGACCAGTACATATCCTGATCCTGTTCAGAATAAACGGCAGCATGAACTGTAAGCGAGTATCCTGTCCATCATTCAACACAACACAACGCAGAGTCCGGGTTTGAACCAGCCGGCTTCAGAAAAGTGCAGCTGCGCATGGTTACACACAGATACAACATAACGCATAAGAAGGAAATTCATAACCCTTTAGTTAAACATTTTCTGTCACACGGCTGGGAATCTATTAGAGTGGCTGGCCTACAGAGAAATTCCACTTGGTCAGATAGTGACAGAAAGAAAGCTGAGAGAAGGTTCATTTACTCTTTGGGAACAAAAGAACCATTTGGTTTGAACGTTAAATACAATTAAGTTAGTTCCATGTTTTTTCTAACCCTGACCTAGTCACTGCCTACCCTGCCTTCCTCTGCTCCAGCCTGGCCCTAACTGTCTCAAGATCATTTCCTAAACACAACCTTTCCAACAGAAAAAAAAAACCTTAACCTTTTCACCCCTGGCCCTAACCTTAACCTCCCCCACCTCCTGCCCTAACCCCTAACCCCTGACCCTAACCTTAACCCCTATCCTAACACTAAAAACAGAAATAAATGGGTTTTTAAAAATGCAACAAGGCATAAATGGGGAGTATCACTGGCTTACATATATAGTTAAAAGGGCTAAACATAATTTAAAAACATTCTTTGGCAGTTTGATGGACAGGGAGGGGAGGCGGAGCTTGGGGGAGACAGCAGTGTGGGGAATGTGCCAGGACACGCCTCCACAGGGACTCACTCTGTATCAAGACTTTCCAAGAGAACACAGCTCTCACTCTAAGCTCCAGCAGACAAATTTACTCTTTCTTTCTCAACTTTCTGTGTGCCTTGGCCTGAAGAAGACCCTCTCTGGGTCGAAACGTCGCCGCAGGCACATACTATTTTGGCTTCTTTGCCACAAAAACAAATTCTTTTTTTATTTTCATTTAAAAGCTAAATCTTTTTTTTACTTTTCTGTTTTTTGGTTTTCATTTAAGTTCATTAATAAATACATTTTTTCATTTCATACTTCATAATAAATAGTACATACAAAACTTCTCAAAAAAATAACAAAGCTCACAGCACAAAGGACAGATCACACATGCACGCACACACGCTCACATTAAAGGGACACTCATACACACGCGATGGCGTGGGTCCCACATGGACGGTGGACAGAGGTCCACTACAGGAGAGGGCGCAATCGCTCCTATCAGCGCAGTCGGGACCGGGATGACGGGAGGGATCGGGGGAAGGCCCGTACACCTCCTGGACCCTCTTGGGGACGGGCTCAGTTCCCCTATCCTAACCCTGACCCTGACCCTGACCCTAACCCTAACGCTCCCTATAGGACGTGGGCTGTGGAGCCAGTCTGGGGGTCATCTCAGAGTCCCTCCTGGTGACGGGGGGTCAGGGCTGCGTCTCCTTCTGGGACCTGAACTTTGGCGACCTGCTGCAGACGGTGTACCTGGGCCAGAGCAGCGACGGGCAGGGTGTCCGCCAGCTGCTGGTACTCGACAATGCCGCCATCATCTGTGACTTCGGCAGCGAGCTGAGCCTGGTGTACGTCCCCTCGGTGCTGGAGAAGCTGGACTGAGGACAGACGGAGGGACGTTACCGCGGTGACACTCGTTCGTAACTGGATCTTTTTTAATATTCCTGCTGCTGCGCTTGCTTTCGGCGGCGTGCAGCAACAGCCGGCACTGCAGGCCACTTCCTGTCAGGACGAGCAGCGCCTTTATACGTGTGTGTGTGTGTGTGTGTGTGTGTAAACCCTGCTGAGAACAAGGAGTGGCTAATGGTGAGTGTGTGAGCGCTGGTGGCGAGTGTGTGAGGTGAAACGCCTGTTTTTATTTGTATAAATCGTTTATTTATTAGCGACAGTTTGTTTATAAACACAGTGATGATGTCGGCGGCTGATCGTCACGCTGTTGGTGAAAAATCACTTCTGTAATGTGGACCACGTTTACATCGGCTGAAGACATTTAGAGATTTGATTGTCTCCGTTTACTGAAATTGCTTTTTCATCTGCGTAAACACTTCCTGTCCAGCCCTCGCAGGACGCTTCACTTCCTGCGAAAAACAAACAAACAAAAACACTCAAGCTCAGAGAAAAATCTGATTGGTTAACAAAGCGTTAAACCGACTAATGAAGAGTTAGAGACGAAATAAAATGACTAATAGATTAACGGCCTCGCTTTAACCCTTTGTGTGACCTCAGTGTTTCTCTGAATCGAGCTCGGCGTACCTCCTCCTCCAGGTGGAGGGCTGCACCGATCGGACGGGCTCTGAGGCGGCGGGCGGCGCTGAGCGTGTGGACACGCCTGCAGGTCGTAGCAGCCTAACTTATTTTGTAACAAACAGACTTTGTACTAATTTTGAAATAAAGAGTCTTTGATACAAACGTCATCTCTGACTGATTTATTCTGAAGGTTAGTGACGTGAGCAGAGGACAGAATATTTACAGAGAAGAAGAGACAGACAGACGGATGTCTGATTGGCTCTCAGCGCGTCCGTCAGAGCGCACCCTCCGACAGAGCGGTGCATGCTGGGAGTCCAGTGAGAGAAGAAGCGACAGGAAGGAAACAGACGAGTGCATAGTGTTCTGGTCCCAAACCTCAAACCTTCGCCGACCGGCCGTCCGCCACCAGGCACGTCTGGTGATCGTGTGACTCTGTGGGTCACGGGGAGCTGCAGGCCTTCGCTGGCGCCCGGTGGGGGGGGGGCAGGGCGGAGCGGCCAGTCTCAACGCTTGCTGAGGCTCCAGAGGGGGTCCAGGCTGCTGAGCGGGTCATCCCCTTCCTTGCTTCGCGCACTGTGGAGACCTTGACCCTCCGCGGGCTGCAGGAAGCTCTGCTTCGTCACCCGCTGCTTCCCCCGACCCCCCCCCTCCATTGAGAAGGCCTCGGGCGCCAGAGCGGCCAGCAGCTCCAGGGACGAAGGCGCCGTGGCAGGGGGAGGCGGGCTGACGCCGGGCACCACCTCTAGGGGCGGCTGATGGTTGGCTGCTGGTGGCGTGGAGGGGGAGGCGATATTCAGGCCATTGGGGGTGGCGGCGGGGGAGTGGGGTGGGCTGAGGGAGGAGGGGGCTCCACGGGGAGTCAAGTCCTGGAGCGGCTGGCTGTCACCAAGAGAGAAACGGCGCCCACCGGCTCCTCCATGGCAGGGTCGGTGGCACTGGGCGGCCGGATGCTCAGCTTAGCGATGGTGGCCTGGATGGAGCTGATGGGCATGTCTCCACCCAGGACGATGTCCTGCTGGGACTCCTGTCTCGAGTAAGGCTGCGGAGACCAGAGACATACGAGTCAAGACAAAGACAGAAAATAAAATAATATCTGACTGACGACTAATGAAAACTACAGAAAAACAAGCTACAAAGTAACTTAACAAACTGAAGACAGTCCCCAGAGTTGGACTTGATTTGTAGTTTTTTGTAGTTTGGACTGTCTGTGCCACAGAAATAAAAAACTACAAATAAAGTCAAACTCTGAGGACTGTCTGTGCCACAGAAATAAAAACTACAAATAAAGTCAAACTCTGGGGACTGTCTGTGCCACAGAAATAAAAACTACAAATAAAGTCAAACTCTGGGTACCTCGTCATCCATGGGAACAATCAGCTGAGCAAAATACAAAATAAAATGTAAAAAGAATAAACTAACATTTATTTTTTTCCAACATATTTCCCTGACGTTTTACGACATACTATTTTGTGACTTTTTAGATGACATACAAATTTTTTTTTTGACATACTATATAATGACTTTTCTTACAGTTTGATTTTAATATATATATATATATATATATATATATATATATATATATATATATTTGTTTTTGTTTTGTTTTGTGTATATATTCAGCTGTGATGTGTGTGTGTTTATTCAGATTGATCTGTTCTTTTTTGTATGAATTCCTGTTTGATTTGATCAAGGTGTGTATTTATGTGATTGTATGTATGTACGTGTGTATGTGTATATGAATGTTTACATGCGTGTGTGCATATGTATATATAAGAAATGGAAAAAAGGGGTGGGTGGGATTTGAGTATTTACTTCCTCCTGCTCCTTTTTGGACGTGAAATGCTGATGTTTGTTTACTGAATATGTACGGTGGGCATCTGATGTTTTTGCTCATATTTTTTTTGTCTTATTTTATCTGCCGTGTTCAAAATAAAGATGTACTACTTAGGACATATTATCATTTTTTGTCTTTTTGTTGTCATACTACACTGATATTATACTGACCTTCTTTTTTAAAAAATTTTGACGCACTATCCTATGATGTTTAAAACTTTGATGAGGTATGTGTTTTTGGTTTTCTATGTACTATACTATGCCCTTTTTTAACATACTATACTGTGACTTGTGACAGTTTATTTTATTTTTTCTACTACATACTATATTATGACTTTTTTTACATACTGAGTTTTTTTTGAGTTTTCTATAAGACTTCTTTTGAGAAATTTAGGGGTTTTTTGTTTTTTCAACATACTATTTTATCATTTTTTTCTGACACACAAGACTATGACTTAAAGAAAATCTTAAAAGCATTCTATGAGGTTTGTGTTTTTGACGTACCATACCACGACTTTTTTTGAACATACTGTACTTTGACTTTTTAGTTTATTTTCAATATACTGTGCTATGACTTTGTTTTTTTCCAACATACTATATGCTAACTTTTTATTTTTTAACATACTATACTATGACTTTTTAAAGTATTTTTTTATGACATACTATGACTTTTGATGTAGTTTTTTTATAACATACAATACAGTGATTTTTTTAAATTTTTTTTTGATGGAAATAATTTACTATGACTTACAACATATGGCTTTTTAGGGTTTTTTTTCAAAATACTATACCGTGACTTTTTAAAAAACTCTTTACCACATGAGGTTTTTGGGCTTTTTTTCAATATATTTAACGACTTGTTTTGAACTTACTATACGCGAGTATTTTTACGACATACTACACTATGACTTTTATTGTTGTTTTTTTCAGCATACTACACAGACTTTTTTAAAGTTTTTTTTCCAACATACTTTTCTTTTACATACTTCATGCCTGCGGTGATGGAAGTTTCTATTTTGGGCTGTTTGTGTTTCTCTGCAGTGAAAGGGTTAACCTGAGAGTCAGTCTGACCTTTGTGGCTGCAGAGTTGGTGTTCCTGCAGATGGTGGTGGCGGCGGCGGCGGCGGCGGCGGCAGTGGCAATGCCGTGTCTCTGCAGGACGTGTTCAGCGTGCTTCAACACAGCTTCATAACAGAACTTGAGGTGGAGCTGCGCGCACACACACACACACACACACACACACACACACACACACACACACACACACACACACACACACACACAGATCAGTATAAAAGGATTTTTTGGACATGAACTCTCCTGAGTTTACGGCTCTGGTTGAACTGATGTGCGTCAGCTGGATCGCAGGTCGTCGCTCGGATAGACTCAGCAGTCACATGACCGTCACGTGTTATTACTGTGATCACACTCTGATCTTCCACCAGGAGCAGCGCTGATGCCGCCTCACCTTCTCCTGCAGCATATTCTTCCTCTGCTGTCTCATCTTCTTCACCAGCACAGGGAGCTCCGGGATCCCATTTCCCGCCTCCAGCTCCTGCAGCGCCGCATACAGCAGACAGAAGGCGCCAGTACGTCCCACACCAGAGCTGAGACACACAGAGACACATCTGATCATGTGAGTCAGCTGAGACACACAGACGGACACCTCTGATCACGTGACTCCTCAGCATCTCCTCTGTTTTGATATATTATATATATATATATATACACATACACACACACACACTGAGGCGGCGGCTGCAGCCTCACTGACAGCTGCTCACAGCTCCTTACTGATCGAGCAGTCCCTGACCGGACTGAGGGTGGAACAGAAGTTCGGGTGTCTGCAGCAGACGGACAGGATCGTCCAATCACAGCCGACCCTCTGTCTCACTGATAAACTACATGACTGTCGCATTTATCTGTGATCAGCAGAAACATGGCGGAGCTCTGACGTCCCTCCGCAGACACACTGAGGCCGTTCAGCTCACACAGAAAGGGTTCAGATTAACCCTCAAACTGCACAAACTGACACTGTGAACAGAAAATACGCCCAATGGAAACATGTCAATCTAAAAAACTCCCGTTAATCAGAATTTTTTTTTTCCTTTAGCATGACGTGGTATTTCAGGCAATGGTAAACAGCCATATTTGTCCAAACTGCAGTGAAACCCTTTTGTCTTCTTCTGCTGTGAAACCGCTGCCTGTCATGGAAATCCTGCACTACATCGTGTGTTCACCATTGTAGCAGTTTTCAAATTCTCAGCTGCTAATTTTATCCACTATATAGTACACTACAAAATACCCACAATGCACAGCAAATTTGAGTGTTCATAAGATGTACCCTGCATTTTACTCCCATATACAACAATGCAATGCGATCGTGTGTTTCTGTGGGAATAAAATTCCAGCATAGTGTCCGAAATCTTATTCAGTTATTCCTGATGTCGGTCACTATTTAATACACACAGAGAGGAAAGAGTGAAGGAATGATGCTATGCTGTGAGGTCACATGACGCTGTGAGGTCACATGATGCTGTGAGGTCACATGACGCTGTGAGGTCACATGATGCTGTGAGGTCACATGATGCTGTGAGGTCACATGACGCTGAGAGGTCACATGTTGCTGTGAGGTCACATGACGCTGTGAGGTCACATGACGCTGAGAGGTCACAGGAACTGGCTCCCTCATGATGCAGCAGGAGCTACAAGAGCTGTTATTGCATCACATAACTCTGAGAAAGTTTTTAACCCACAATTCCTCTGTGAAATCGTGGACTACATCTCCCAGAAATCCCTCATATGTGTCCGCTCCCACATTTAAGGGGCTCGCCTTTCCATCACGGCTCCATAACACGCCTACGTGGCCTCGGATTGGAAATAATGACGGCTAGTGCGGTGGCTGCAATAGAAATAAAGCTGCTGACATTTTGAACATCTGTCGCCATGGTTACTGGGATGTTATCAGAGGAGAAGTGGCAGAGCATCACTCAGTGGAAACACAGTCAGCTCCGTGAGTTTTATCAGTTTTATTAAATATCACTTCAGCTTTTCTGCAAATCTGCGACGGAAACCCTCCTGCAGTGACGTCATCAGCGTCACACACTCACCTGCAGTGCACCACCACAGGTGTGTGAAGCGGCCTCTGGTGGAGGTAGTGTCCGTGAACCTCCTGGATGAAGCTCAGCAGGCTGCTCTTGCTGTCAGGAAGACCTCTGATGAAGATATGAAGAAGATGAGGTCAGAATCAAAGCACCATCTGGTCACGTTAAATAATCAGGTTAAAGGTTGAATAATAAAAAACAGTGTTATGTTGGATGCTGAATAATACAAAGTGACATAAAGTTTGGCTTAAATAAAAACAAAATAATAAAGAATGAAATAGTACAAATAAAATAATAATGACTGATGGACAGCTCAGGCTAAATAATAAAACAAAATAATAGAGAGTAAAATAACAAAAATAAAATAATAAAGAGTGACATAAAACTTGGATTAAATAATAAAAGCAAAATAACAAAGAGTGAAATAATAAAAATAAAAATAATAAAGGCTTGAATAATACAAAATAAGATAAACGATGTATAGCTCGGGCTAAATAAAAAAAGAAATAATAAAGAGTGAAATAATAAAAACAAAAGGATAAAGAGTGGCATATAGCTTGAATTAAATAATAACAATAAAATAATAAAGAGTGAAATAATAAAAACTAAATAATAAAGAGTGACGTACAGCCTGGTTAAATAATAAAAACATGACAATAATAAAAGGTGAAATAATAAAAAATAAAATAATAAAGAGTGAAATAATATATGGATATGGTAGTCTGCAGCACCGGGGCCCCTCAGGGGACAGTGCTCTCCCCCTTTCTCTTCACCCTGTACACTTCAGACTACCACTACAACTCTGGGAGCTGTCACCTCCAGAAGTTCTCCGATGATACAGCCATCGTTGGGTGCATATCTGAGGGGGACGAGCGGGAGTACAGGACCGTCATCACGGACTTTGTCAACTGGTGTGAGCAGAACCATCTCCAGCTCAACGCCAGTAAGACAAAGGAGATGGTTATTGACTTCCGCAGGAGGAAGACACCCCAGACTACACAGGTGAACATCCAGGGTCTGGACATTGAGATGGTGGAGACCTATCGATACCTGGGTGTTCACCTTAACAATAAACTGGACTGGTCTAATAACACAGATGTCCTGTACAAGAAGGGCCAGAGTCGTCTCCACCTGCTGAGAAGACTGAGGTCCTTTGGAGTGTGCAAGACTCTGCTCCGGACATTCTATGACACTGTGGTAGCATCTGCTCTTTTCTATGCAGCGGTCTGCTGGGGAGCAGGGAGCACAGATCGGGACAGAAAGAGACTGAACAGACTGGTCAGGAGGGCCGGTTCTGTCCTGGACTGCTCCCTGGACACCATTGAGGAGGTGGGTGAGAGGAGGATGTTAGCAAAGCTCACATCCATCATGGACAACCCCTCTCACCCACTGCATGAGACTGTGGGGGCTTTAAGCAGCTCCTTCAGCAACAGACTGAGACATCCACCCTGCAAGAAGGAGCGCTACCGCAGGTCATTCATCCCATCTGCAATAAGACTCTATAACATCAGCATCACTGGCTGATGGGAACAAAACTGGCTTCATCCAAAATTCATCCCAGAGTAATTTGCACAACAAATTTTTGTACTATTCTCTAATCCATCTTTTGTGTACATACTATTCTATTACTTAATTATTATTATGTGTACATACCCTATTTCCTCTATGTACATACTTATTTTATTACTTATTTATTGTTATTGTTATTGTTATTGTTATTTTCTTTGTTACATTTCACTTTTCTTTTTTCATGCTGCTGTAACATTTGGAATTTCCCCCAATGGGGGATCAATAAAGGAATATTCTATTCTATTCTATTCTATAATAAAAAATAAAAAAGTAAAGAGTAAAATCATAAAATTAAAACAATAAAGAGTGACGTACAGCCCGGCTAAATAATAAAAACATGATAATAATAAAGGGTGAAATAATAAAAAACAAAATAATAAAGAGTGAAATCATAAAAATAAAACAGTTAAGAGTGACGTACAGCTCGGGCCAGGAGGTGAACTGCAGGTGGACAACGGTGCGTTTCAGGCTCTGGTCACGGTACTGCAGGCTGATCATTCGCTCCACATGAGTGGGCGTGGTCTTCTGCGTGGTGAGGCTGAGTGTGATTGGCCCCTGGGAGAGCTGCTGGCCGCGCTCCGTCGGGAAGTAGCGCACGACTTTCCCCTGAAAGACAACGAGACCGAGTTAGAGACAAAAAACACGGCGCGTCCTCCATCAATCATTCTCCATTTCCTGCAACAGGCCGCTGCTCTGAGCACCGTTCACACACGTTCTTATCAAGACTTTTCCAGGACTTCAGGACTGACGGTTTTATTTTGGCTTAAGGGGAGGCCTTACAACTTTAAATGGCTGGAAATTATATTTTACTTTTATTTTACTGCCATCTTTTGAAGAAAACAGATTTTCTTTAAAAAAAAATTTAAAAAATAAAATCTGCCACTTTGGTATTCTTTAAATAAAATAAAATAAAATCTTTAAAGAAAAAAATTGGTCATTTTTTTCTTAATTGTTTTGGTGATTTTTAAAGAATCCATGCCCTCCAAACCGCAGGCCACATTTATCAGACATAAATTGAAAAAACTGAAATTACTGCTGGTCATTCAAATTTGCAACAGTCCTTGAACACTCCATGTGTTATTACACAAACAGACAAACAAACAAACAAACAAAACTCCATGACTTTCCCAAACTTTCAGGACAAACCGTGATTCGTTACTGATGAAGACCATGTGATGTGACTGAAAGCTCTGAAAGGGACTATATGGACTTTGAACTCGGGGCCTCATTTTTAAAGTCCCAGCTTACAAATGTCCGAACATGAAAATTTAAGATCCCAAATATCTGTATGTTACCGAGGTAACCGCGGGTCTCTAAACACACGCCCCTCTGCCAAGAACCTGCCGACCTCCTGACGCCCCATTGGCTATCAGAGACCTGCTGATGAAGACCATGAGAGGCGACAGAAAGCTCCAAAACACTGAAGGACTGAGGACGTTTCCTCAGTGACCTCGCAGAGACACAATCAGAGACACAATCAGAGACAAACTTGAGACGTTACCTTCTCTACTTCCTGCTCCGACACCAGCATGACCACCAGCGACACCTTCTGCTCGTACACCATCAGCCAGAAGTCGGCCGCCGTGCCGGTGAGCGGCGCCTGCGTGGCGATGAGGCGGGGGCAGTACGGCGACAGCTCCTCCACATAGCTGGCGTTGATGTAGTCGTCTTTGCCGGATTGCAGCACCACGCGGTTTAGGTCGTATGGCATGACATCCTGGTGGCGGTTCTTCATGGTGTAGCAGCGGGCGATGGCGATGGACAGCTGGCGGGCGTCCTTCTCCTGCTGGTCCTGCAACTCCTTCCAGCGGGCGTCGAGCACCGACAGGCCGCCCTCCCCGTCCGACGGCCGCTCCAAGGACTCCACCTGCGCTCGGAAACGCTCCAGCTCACCGTGCAGGCGGGCCACGCGCTCCGGCGCCTGGTACGGGTCACCCTGGATCAGCAGGACACCCTGCGAGCTCTTCTTCCGCCGCTCGCCGTCCTGAGGGTCGGCCTTGGTGGGCTGCAGCACGTTCGGGGGGGGCTTGGTCCCCCCCGGCTGGCTCTCGGGACTCGAGGACAGCAGGTCGTCGGTGCTTGAGTTCTGGCGCTGAAACAGCGAGGTGGAGGGGGGCACAGCAGACGGAGAGGGGAGGGAGGGCGGAGCGGTTCCTGTGGGGGCGGGGCCCGCCGGGGGTCTCTGCTGGGGGGTCAGACTCAGAGATGAGGGTCCTGGAGAGGGGAGGGGTGGGCGAGGGGAGGGAGGGGCGGCACTGGGGGCGGAGCCACCGAAGGAGAGGGTTGCATCATGTGCTGAGGGGGCTGCCATGGCGGCAGGCTGTGGGGGCAGCTGGGGGCCGTTAGAAGCGGGGGTACATAGCGGTGGGCGGGGAGTGGGTCATGGGAGAGAAGCTGCAGGGGGCAGCAGGCTGTGGCAACAGAGGAGCCCCTCCGGGTAACACCCCCGAGAGCCAGGGGCGGAGCCTGAGGCTGGCCGGGCATCCTCAGAGGCTGGGGGCTGCCCAGGGTGGGGGGGCAGGTGGACCATGTGAGGCTGAGAGGCAGAGGGAGGGTGGGCCGTGGGGGGGCAGGTAGTTCTGAGAGGCTGGGGGAGGGGGCTGACTGGTGGGGGCAGCTGAGATCTGGGACCAGCTGAGATCAGCATCTGGGGTGGGGGGCAGCATGTGCTGGTGGGGGTCCAGGGGCATCTGAGGGTGGGGGCGAGGCAGGTAGGGCTGAGATGCAGGGAGGGCAGGCTGAGAGGTAGGGGGTGTGTGTGTGGGGGTCTGGGCATCATGTGGGGGCAGGTAACCGTGGGGGGCTGGTAGCTCTGAGGGATCTGATAACCATTCTGATGCAGCTGAGTGGGGAACTGGTACTGGGGTGGGCACCAGGCTGGGGGGGTACTGGGCTGAGGGGGATACCGGGCTGGGGGGACTCTGGGCTGGGGGGGACAGCAGGCTGGGGGGCATGTATCCATGGGGGTAGGCCTGTGGAGCCTGGAGGTGAGGGGGGGCAGCCTGGTAGCCAGGCAGGGGACCCCGATGGGCTGAGGGCACGACTGTTTGTGCTGCTGTGGGGGGCAGGGGTCTGGACGGGCGTTCAGGCGGGGCATGAAGTGGGGGTAGGCCCCGGCTGGGGGGCACAGAGTACCCGGCTGAGGCTGGGGGTGCGTGGCTGGGGATGGGGGCCTGGATGCTGTCCACTGTGGTGGTGGAAGGCCCAACTGGGGTGGGGCCAAGGGGCCGGGCTGGGGAGCCTGAGGAGGGGGGGGGCGGTACCCTGCCTGGGTGGGTAACTGGGGGGGCATCTGAGGGTTTATTTGAGGGGGGGGCCCGCGCTGCAGGGGCCCCGACGTTGGAAACTGAGCGATGCGAGCAAGCAGCTCCGGGGGGGGCAGGTTGGCAGGGAAACGGGGTACGGCGGGCCACGGCAGAGAGGCCCCCAGGTTAGCAGGGGGGGGGCCGAAGGCTTCGGGCCCTGGCAAACGAGCGGGGGCGAAGGAGGGGAGGTCGGGAGGGAGGCTGCAGAGCTCCTCTGGGAGGTCGCCCCCCAACGCCAAGATGGCGGCGCTGAGCTGAGCCAGCTCGGGGTCGTCCAGGCCGGAACACGCAGAGTCCACGTCCGCCACCTTCAGGGTGGGCTTTGCTGCCGTGGGCCGGGCGGGGGGCTTCTTCAGGCTCTCTCTGAGGACGGACAGACCGGGGCGGAGGGGGTTAATACAGTCATGGAAAACCTGGAAAACTCCTGGAATTCTGTTTTCAAAAATCTGTGTCCCCTCACGCAGTGTCCCTTTATAATCCCTCTGTGACTGTTTCTGTGAGTTAACCCTTTATAATCCCTCTGTGACTGTGTGTGTGTGTGTGTGTGTGTGTGTGTCTAGAAGTTAACCCTTTATATTCCCTCTGTAACTGTGTGTGTGTGTGTGTCTAGAAGTTAACCCTTTATATTCCCTCTGTAACTGTGTGTGTGTGTGTGTCTAGAAGTTAACCCTTTATATTCCCTCTCTGTGAGTGTGTGTCAGACCTGTCGAGGGCGGGCCTCCTCTCCTCGGCTCGGCTCTCACACAGGCTCTTGGCTCGGTCCAGCAATCGCGATGCTTTGGCCTCCAGGTCCTCATAAAACTCGCGGCCCTCCTGGGACTTCTTCATCAGGTCCTCGTAGGCCTCGTAGGAGCCCACCAGGCCCTGCACCGTGCCGTTCCACTGCTGCTCCGTCTGGCTCAGGCTCTTCCTCACCGAGGCATACTGCACGTTGGCCTCCGTCAGAGCCTTCAGGATGTTCTCCTGCGCCGCCAGGTTCTGGTCTATGTACACTTTCACCTGCTCGTACTTCTTCAGCTGCTCCTCAAAGATCCTCTGCAGGGACACAGCGCCACCATGCTCACTCCAACTGCAACCCTGAACCACGTTACAGACCCTCTGACTGCTGACCCTGAACCACGTTACAGACCCTCTGACAGCTGACCCTGAACCACGTTACAGACCCTCTGACAGCTGACCCTGAACCACGTTACAGACCCTCTGACCCTGAACCACATTACAGACCCTCTGACAGCTGACCCTGAACCACGTTACAGACCCTCTGACCCTGAACCACGTTACAGACCCTCTGACAGCTGACCCTGAACCACGTTACAGACCCTCTGACTGCTGACCCTGAACCACGTTACAGACCCTCTGACTGCTGACCCTGAACCACGTTACAGACCCTCTGACTGCTGACCCTGAACCACGTTACAGACCCTCTGATCGGGCAAACTGTGGTCTTACCTTCATGTCGGCTCTCTCTGTGGTGACAAGGGTGGAAGTGATGTCATCCTGCTGGATGAGGTCACGCAGCTGCTTCTCCAGAGAGCTCCTCTGCTCCCTCATCTCCTGAACCTTCCCGAGGATCCTCTTCATACACTGCAGCCCGGCCACCTCCTCTGCACAGACGACCCAACAATTAAGAAGTAATTAGTAAAAAGTTAAAGAAAACTACCTGAAATATAGCACAAAAAAGGAACACACACACACACACACAGTGTCTCCCTCACACACACACACACAGTGTCTCCCCCTCACACAGTGCTGACCTTCACTGAGCTGGGGGCGGGGCAGCGCCTCCTTCAGGACGTCCAGCGGCCCCCCCAGCAGCCGCAAATTGCTGATATGCAGGTTCATGGCTCGGTGCAGCTCCGTGTTGGTGAAGCTCGCCTTCTCGTGCGCCTCCATGTACTTCTCCAGGTCTCTGCGCACCTCCAACAGGGCCTGCACCTGCACCGCCAGGTGCACCTCCCCCGTTGAGGGGCCCCCCGCCTCCAGGAGGGCCCGCTCCCCGATCTCGTCCGCCTCCAGCACGTCCCTGATCTCCTTCAGGGATGACTCCACGTCAGTGAAGACACCAGAGAGACCTGCAGAAGACAGACAGCAGAGGACAGTCAGTGTTCACATAAACAACACTGAGAGACAAATGTGCATGTGCACACTCGTTATTGTGTGTGTGTGTGTGTGCATGTGTGTGCATGTGTATGTACCCTGCATGGACTGGATCAGGCTCTTGACCGTGTCCGGTCTCACACTCAGAGCAGCACACTTCTCCATGAGGACAGGAGGGATGTGACTGTACATGTCCAGGTTGTCCACAGACTCTGGCTCCAAACCAAGAGAGTCCATGAACTGCCTGCAAGACCAGACCAGTAACACAGGAGTCAGACCAGTAACACAGCAGTCAGACCAGTAACACAGGAGTCAGACCAGTAACACAGGAGTCAGACCAGTAACACAGCAGTCAGACCAGTAACACAGCAGTCAGACCAGTAACACAGCAGTCAGACCAGTAACACAGCAGTCAAGTCAAGTCAAGTCAATTTTATTTATAGAGCCCGTTATCACAAAACATGGTTTGCCTCAGAGGGCTTTACAGTGTCAACAGCCCTCTGCCCTCAGACCCTCACATCACCCGAGGAAAAACAAACAGTCCAACACACACACACACACACACACACACACACACACACACACACACACACACACACACACACAGGTGAGTCAAGTGTACTCAGGTTAATCAGGTGTACTCACTCAAGTGTCTCGTTCTTGCTTTCGATCTTCGCCATGACGTCTCTCAGCAGCTTGGCCTTCTCCTCACTGCAACACACACACACACACACACACACACACACACACACACACACACACACACACATCATCCCTCTGTACATGAGAAAACACAGTAGCGCTCTGAAAGTGAGCCTACCTGTATAAGGAGGACGCTTCATGGGCAGCCATCGGCACCAGTTTGGCGAACAGGTCTGGTCCGGTGACGGTGGGGTCTGTGGGGTTTACTGGGAGAGCTTTCACCAAGGGCGCACCTGGAGGACACACACTGGTTTAACTGGTTTCACTGATCTGACATGCTGGTTTGTAGACTGAGCAGCTGAGCAGACTGACGGTCTGATGTCACTGAGGCAGATCAATAATCATCCATTCATTCAGTCATTTCAGCATTAACGAAAGGTCAAAGGTGAGTAGCTGCAGGTTTTCCCTCCTCAGTCAGACCTCTGACCCTCTGTTCCAATCTTTCCACTCACTCACTGACTAACATACTGACTAACTCACTGCGATCAGCTCTAGACACCGTTGCACCCTTCAAGAAGAAAATAATGAAACAAAGAAAATTAGCCCCATGGTTTAACCTCCAGATTCGCAAATTAAAACAAACATCGCAAAAATTTGAAAGACATTGGCGTTCGACCAAACTGGAAGAGTCCCGTTTAGTCTGGCTGGACAGTCTTAAAGTCTATAAGAAGGCCCTCCGCCATGCCAGGGCAAACTATTATTCATCACTAATTGAGGAAAACAAAAACAATCCCAGGTTTCTTTTCAACACTGTAGCCAGGTTGACTCAGAGTCACAGCTCCATAGAGCCCTGTATTCCTTCGGCCCTAAGCAGTGACGACTTTATGAATTTCTTTAATAATAAAATCCATCACCTCTTACCCTCAACTGACCTGACCCCGAACTCAGATAGCCTGAATATGGCAGCAAGGCCCGAAATTTATCTAGACCATTTCTCCCCCATTGACCTTCATCAACTCTATACTTTGGTTTCTGCATCTAAGCCATCAACATGCCTGCTAGACCCCATCCCAACTAAGCTCCTTAAGGAAGTTTTACCTTTATTATACAACTTTTTATTAGATATAATCAACGCGTCTTTATTGACAGGTTATGTACCCCAGTCTTTCAAAGTAGCTGTCATTAAACCTCTTCTAAAGAAGCCCACTCTCGATCCTGAGATTTTAGCTAAGTATAGACCGATATCTAATCTCCCCTTTATTTCTAAAATCCTTGAGAGAGTGGTTGCTCATCAGCTCTGTGACTTTCTCCGAGACAACAGTTTATTCGAGGACTTTCAGTCAGGCTTTAGAGTTCATCATAGCACAGAGACGGCACTAGTAAAAATTAATGACGACTTATCGCTTCTGACACAGGTCTGGTCTCTGTTTTAATCCTATTAGATCTCAGTGCTGCATTTGACACCATTGACCATCAAATCTTACTGCACAGACTTGAAACCTCAATTGGCCTTAAAGGAACGTCACTAGCCTGGTTTAAGTCATACTTATCAGATCGTTCCCAATTTGTTCACATCAATGATCAACCCTCCGCACATACAAAGGTCTGCTTTGGAGTGCCACAAGGTTCTTGGACCAATCCTTTTCACTTTATATATGCTTCCTCTAGGCAACATAATTAGAAAACATTCCTTAAATTTCCATTGTTATGCTGATGATACGCAATTATATCTATCTATGAAACCAGATGAAACTGATCAGCTATCTAGACTTCAAACATGTCTTAAGGATGTAAAAGCCTGGATGAGCCGTAATTTCCTGATGTTGAATTCAGACAAAACTGAAGTTATTGTTCTTGGCCCAAAACACCTCAGAAGCTCCTTTTCCAACAATTTAATTTCTCTAGATGGCATTACCTTGGCCTCTTCCTGAGGTTTCTTCCTCTTTTTTTCCCCCGTTACAGGGGTTCTTTTTGGGGAGTTTTTCCTTGGGTGATGTGAGGGTCTAAGGGCAGAGGGATGTCGTACACTGTAAAGCCCTCTGAGGCAAACCATGTTTTGTGATAATGGGCTATTTAAATAAAACTGACTTGACTTGACTTAACATACTGACTAACTCACTCACTGACTAACATACTAACTCACTCTGACTAACATACTGACTAACTCACTCACTGACTAACATATTGACTAACTCACTCACTGACTAACATACGAACTCACTCACTGACTAACATACTAACTCACTCACTGACTAACATATTGACTAACTCACTCACTGACTAACATACTAACTCACTCTGACTAACCTACTGACTAACATACTGACTAACTCACTCACTGACTAACATGCCAACTAACTCACTGACTAACCCACTCACTGACTAACATACCGACTAACTCACTCACTGACTAACATACCGACTAACTCACCCACTGACCAACATACTGACTAACTCACTCACTCACTGACTAACTCACTCACTCACTGACTAACATACTGACTAACTCACTCACTGACTAACATGCCAACTAACTCACTCACTGACTAACATACTGACTAACTCACTCACTGACATACTAACTCACTCACTGACTAACATACTGACTAACTCACTCACTGACTAACATGCCAACTAACTCACTCACTGACTACCATACCGACTAACATACCAACTAACTCACTCACCGACTAACATACTGACTAACTCACTCGCTGACATACTAACTCACTCACTAACATACTGACTAACTCACTCACTGACTAACATGCCAACTAACTCACTCACTGACTACCATACCGACTAACATACCAACTAACTCACTCACTGACTAACATACTGACGAACTCACTCACTGACTAACATACTAACTCACTCACTGACATACTGACTAACTCCCTCATTGACTAACATACCAACTAACTCACTCACTGACATACTGACTAACTCCCTCACTGACATACTAACTCGCTCACTAACATACTGACTAACTCACTCACTGACTGACATACCAACTAACTCACTCACATACTAACTCACTCACTCACTAACATACCGACTAACTCACTCACTAACATACCGACTAACTCACTCACTGACATACTGACTAACTCACTCACTGACTAACATACTGACTAACTCACTCACTCACTCGCTCGCTCGCTCAGAGTGGACGCGCGCACGCGCACACACACACACACACACAGTGCAGCAGGTTGTGGTACCTTTGACGGAGGTGAGGGTCTCCAGAGATGGGACCGTCTCGTGGTAGATGAAGTCGTTGTCCTTTTTGGCAGAATTAAACCTGCAGGTCAAAGTTAAACAAAAACACTTAAAATACTGACTTTGATCACCAGTTAGACCCCATTGGAACACCAGTTAAGACCCCAGTAAAACACCAGTAGGACACCAGCTAAGACTCCAGTACAACACCAGCTAAAACTCAAGTAAAACACCAGTAACATACCAGTTAGACCCCAATAAAACACCAGTTAGACCCCAGTAAAACACCAGTTAGACCCTGGTAAAACTCCAGTTAGACCCCAGTAAAACACCAGTTAGACCCCAGTAAAACACCAGTTAGACCCCGGTAAAACATTAGTTAGACCCCAGTAACAAACCAGTTAGACCCCAGTAAAACACCAGTTGGACCCCTGTAAAACACCAGTGAGACACCAGTTAGACCCCAGTAAAACACCAGTAGGACACCAATTAAGACCCCACAAAAACATCAGTAAGACTTGAGTTAAAACACCAGTAAAACACTTGTGAGACACGAGTTGAGACCCCAGTAAAACACTAGTAAGACACCAGTTAAAACCCCAGTAAAACACCAGTGAGACACCAGTAAGACACCAGTTAAAACCCCAGTAAAACACCAGTGAGACAGCAATTAAGACCCCAGTAAAACACCAGTAAGACACTATTTAAGACCCCAGTTAAGACACCAGTAAAACACTCGTAAGACACCAGTCAAGACCCCAGTAAAACACCAGTAAGACCCCAGTAAAACCCCAGTAAAAGACCAGTAAGACAACAGTTAAGACCCCGGTAAAACCCCAGTAAAGGTCAGTGAGACACCAGTTAAGACCCCAGTAAAACACCAGTAAGACACCATTTAAGACCGCAGTAAAACCCCAGTAAAACACCAGTGAGACACCAGTAAAGACCCCAGTAAAACCCCAGTGAGACAACAGTTAAGACCCCAGTAAAACACAAGTAAAACACCAGTGAGACACCAGTAAAGACCCCAGTAAAACCCCAGAATAACACCAGTGAGACACCAGTTAAGACCCCAGTAAAACACCAGTGAGACACCAGTTAAGACCCCAGTAAAACACAAGTAAAACACCAGTGAGACTACATGAAAACGAGGACTGTGACTGGTATCTGTGACTGGTTTTTGTGGACTGTGACTGGTATCTGCAGACTGTGACTGGTTTTTGTGGACTGTGACTGGTTTTTGTGGACTGTGACTGGTATCTGTGGACTGTGACTGGTATCTGTGGACTGTGACTGGTTTTTGTGGGTGTGCTGCTCACTTTCCCCCGATGACGTCCATGGTGAACCTGAGGGCCTCCTGCACGCTGTCAGGTTGACCCTTTGGGACGGAGAGGAGACAGAGGACAGTTCAGTCCAACAGGAGGACACAGGTCTCACACAGAGACAGAGGACAGTTCAGTCCAACAGGAGGACACAGGTCTCAGACAGAGACAGACAGAGTTTACCTTGGCCAGTTTGATGGCTTCAGTGAGTTTGTCCAGGGAGCTCTGCAGGTACGCCAGCTGATGAAGACACAGACAGAACGGTGATGTTACAGATGTAACGACACATTGCCAGGCAGTCAAAAATCGACAGAAAATATGTGAGATTTTTATCGGTGAAATGAAAAATGAACCGTGATACTTTTTCTGAACAGCGGAGGGCGTGATCTGCTGCCTTTGCTTCCTCAGTGTGCTATGTCACTACGTGTTCAACGTGCTTCCTCACGTCCGAGACTAGACACAGCTCGCCAACGTAAATAAGACGAAGCAAAGGCTCTGCGACGGGCGATATTGGAACAGAAGACGCTCCCTTCAGTTTCATTTTGGAAGTGTGGCTGATTCCTCACGTCAGAAAGAAAGAAAGGCGATGCAGCATGAGAGCCGGCATCAGGAGCTCCGGTCCACCCCGCCTACGTACGTTACTCCTTAATGACGACTACTCGGCCAAAAAAACAAACAAACAAAACAACTAACTGGCAAAAACACAAACTACACGTCAAAACCTGACGAGCTGCAGCCCTGCTCAGCCAAACGAGTCCAAGAGCCAAAGAGAGAGCCCAGCACATCACCCACGAGAGACAAATGACACACTTTGCTCTTCAAACTCTCCCTCTCTGCTTTCCAGCAGACCTTTAACCCTTTAACCTTTTAACCCTTACCTTTCCACAGCAGCCCCCTCTGTCCCAGTGAAAGGGCTTTTAACAGCTGGGGACATTGTGAATGTCCAGAGATGCATTCATAGCAGAGTTTGTGTTTTGCATTTATACCTCAGAAATAAAAAGAGATTCTTTAATTTACTACAGAAAAGAAGAGAAAATGCAGCATTTTTTTAATAATTCTGAATAAAAAAAAAACAAAATATTTTTATATTTGTAATCTTATTTTTCATGTAAACATCATGCGATAATAAATAAATAAATAATAGACATAATCATGAGAAAATCATACCGTGAGCCCAGTATCATGAATTGTATAGAATCGTGAGTTAAGTGAATTGTACATCCCTAGTGATAATACTAATACTATTAACAACGGCTGAGTGGATAAAGCAGGAGCCCCATGAATAAAGGCAGTGTCCTCGCCTCAGCGGCCTCGGGTTCGACTCCCGCTCGAGGCCCTTTCTCTTCCCCCCTCTCTCCCCACATCACGCTGTTGATCTGTCCTATCTAATAAAGGCTAAAATGCCAAAAAAATCATTAAAAAAAACTGATAATAATGATAATATTAGTAATAATAATAATAACAATAACAGAGCATGTGCGGGCCGGAGTATCAGCTGACATGCAGCGTGCTGCAGTCTCGGCTCAGAAAGGTTTCAGAGTTCTTTGTAATGGTCTCACAGAGAACGTTAGTGAGTGACGGTCTGAGAGGACAGAGACGGAGACAATTATCTGATTTTTTTGGACATCAGCTGTGGGAGTGAATCCACAGACGCAAACTGACACAAACTTTGTCATTTTTATCACTGAAAAAACCCTTTAAGATCAGTAAAAATTAAAGAGGAGAAAATAATTTGTTTTACTTCAACCAAACTATGTGTGTGTGTGTGTTTTGTCTGTGTGAGTGCGTGTGTGTGGTCCTACCCGCTCTCCATACTTCTGCTGCTCCTCCGCCTGTTTTCCCATATGGAGCTGTGGAGAGAAAAAAGCCTGTCAGCAGAGAACCAGACACACACACACACACACACACACACACACACACACACACACACACACACACACACACACACACACACACACACACCACCACACACACCAACACACACACCAACACACACACACAGTACTTTGAGTTTTTAGTTTGTCTCATTCACTGTGTGTGTATCTGTGTGCACAGTCTATGGTGTTACTGTTTGTGTGTGTGTGCGTGTGCGTGCACGGTCTGTGGTGTTACTGTGTGTGTGTGTATGTGTGCTTGTGTATCCGTGTGTATAATGTGTATACACACTGTGGGTTCTGACACTCACGTGTGCGATGGAGGCAAAGTAGTAGATCTTCATCTGAACCAGTTTCTTCCAGTCCTTCTGGATCTTTCCCAACATGGAGGCCGTCTCAGAGTTCTCCAGAGCTCTGCACGCGTCCTTATAGTAATCCACCACCTGCAGAACCACACAGAACCACACAGAACACTGTCAATGTTCTGTCAGCACACGCACACACACATACATACACACACACACACACACACACACACACACACACAGTGTGACGGTTCTGTCAGGTGATATTTGATGTGTGGGTGTCTGAAGGTGAGAACTCTACCTGAGCGCTGATCCGAGCAACCAGGAAACTCTTCCTGTTGTCCAACATGGACTTCTCCAGAAGACACTCCTGAGCCTGTCCCTGTGGACACACACAGTGAGGAGACATGTTGCTGTGTGTGTGTGTGTGTGTGTGTGTGTGTGTGTGTGTGTGTGTGTGTGTGTGTGTGTGTGTGTGTGTGTGTGTGTACCAGCATGAGGTTGATGTTGAGGTTGAGGATCTGGTGGCTCATGTCCACGCTGAAGTTGTGGCTGAAATGGTCTCTCAGGTAAGAGAATGCTCCAGCAGAGCACTGGAAGTGTGTGCAGGACACCTTCATCCCCTGGACACAGAGACAGACACACAGAGGGACACAGAAACAGAGACACACAGAGAGAGACACACACACACAGAGGGACACAGCTTTACAAGGCATGTCTTTATTTTCTTTACTAAATTACTGAGAAAATGTAGCCATAAGAGTATCTGTAAGCAGCATCGCTTTCAATAGGCAGTACTGATAAGAGTATCAATAAGCAGTACTGATAAGAGTATCAATAAGCAGTACTGATAAGAGTTTCAATAAGCAGTACTGATTAGAGAATCAGTGAGCAATATTGATAAGAGTATCAATAGGTAGGTCTGGTATTTATAAAATCGTAATAATATTATCTCTTCCTGCCAAAATAAATTATCACCTTGTCTGTTTGACACATTCATGAGCTTCAGAAAAAAGATCAGAAAATATTATGTTGACTGTAAAAGCAGAGAAGGCCAGAGCAACACCTGAGGTCACAGAGTCACAGAGTTAGCGTTAAAGAGACACAGAGTCACAGAGTTAAAGAGACACAGAGTCACAGAGTTAAAGAGACACAGAGTTACAGAGTCAGAGTCACAGAGTTAAAGAGACACAGAGTTACAGAGTCAGAGTCACAGAGTCACAAAGTTACAGAGTCACAGAGTTAGAGTTAAAGAGTCACAGAGTTACAGTCACAGAGTTAGAGTTAAAGAGTCACAGAGTTCCAGAGTTACAGAGTCAGAGATAAAGAGACACAGAGTTACTGAGTCAGAGTCACAGAGTTACAGAGTCACAGAGTTCCAGAGTTAAAGAGTCACAAAGTTACAGAGTCAGAGTCACAGAGTCAGAGTCACAGAGTCACAGAGTTGTTAGAGTCAGTGTTATAGAGTTTGAGTTAAAGAGTCACAGAGTTACGGAGTTGGAGTTAAAGAGTCACAGAGTTACAGAGTCAGAGTTACAGAGTCACAGAGTCACAGAGTTGTTACAGAGTCACAGAGTTGTTACAGAGTCAGAGTTACAGAGTTGGAGTTAAAGAGTCACAGAGTTACAGAGTCAGAGTTACAGAGTCAGAGTTACAGAGTTGGAGTTGAAGAGTCACAGAGTCACAGAGTTGTTACAGAGTCACAGAGTTGTTACAGAGTCAGAGTTACAGAGTAGGAGTTTAAGAGTCACAGAGTTACAGAGTTGAAGAGTCACAGAGTTACAGAGTTGGAGTTAAAGAGTCACAGAGTCACAGAGTTGTTACAGAGTCAGAGTTACAGAGTTGGAGTTAAAGAGTCACAGAGTTACGGAGTCAGAGTCACAGAGTCAGAGTTACAGAGTTGTTACAGAGTCACAGAGTTGTTACAGAGTCAGAGTTACAGAGTTGGAGTTGAAGAGTCACAGAGTTGTTACAGAGTCACAGAGTTGTTACAGAGTCACAGAGTTGTTACAGAGTCAGAGTTACAGAGTAGGAGTTTAAGAGTCACAGAGTCACAGAGTTACAGAGTTACAGAGTCAGAGTTACAGAGTTGAGTCTGACTATTACATGACCTTCATCAATCTGCACGCAGCAGCAGAGCGCTCGCAGAATGGCTGATATCCAATACGGTAAACAGAGCCGCTGAACGAGGAGCGATCCAAACATTTCAAACATTTCACCTCACCGCGCAGGTGCGCGCGCGCGCGTGTGTGTGTGTGTGTGTGTGTGTGTGTGTATTACCTCCTCAGACACTCTGTTGTCCATGGCTCCCAGCATGGAGTGAAGAGCTCCTGCAGAGGACACACAGATTATTACAGATATATTTACAGATTATTCGTTGGTTAAGGAGCAGCAGCCTCTGATCTGAAACCTGAACTGTAACAGCTGTGTGTTGATCTGTAACAGCAGTGTGTTAATCTGTAACAGCAGTGTGTTAATCTGTAACAGCAGCGTGTTGATCTGTAACAGCAGTGTGTTGATCTGTAACAGCTGTGTGTTGATCTGTAATAGCAACGTGTTGATCTGTAACAGCTGTGTGTTGATCTGTAACAGCAGCATGTTAATCTGTAACAGCTGTGTGTTGATCTGTAATAGCAATGTGTTAATCTGTAACAGCTGTGTGTTGATCTGTAACAGCAGCGTGTTGATCTGTAACAGCAGCGTGTTGATCTGTAACAGCAGTGTGTTAATCTGTAACAGCTGTGTGTTGACCTGTAACAGCTGCGTGTTGATCTGTAACAGCAGCGTGTTGATCTGTAACAGCTGCGTGTTGATCTGTAACAGCTGCGTGTTGATCTGTAACAGCAGCGTGTTGATCTGTAACAGCTGTGTGTTAATCTGTAACAGCAGGGTGTTGATCTGTAACAGCTGTGTGTTGATCTGTAACAGCAGCGTGTTAATCTGTAACAGCAGTGTGTTGATCTGTAACAGCTGTGTGTTGATCTGTAACAGCAGCGTTTTAATCTGTAACAAGACTTCAGGCTCACAGTCTGACCATGTGTCCAAGCCGTCAGGAAGTGACGCGGCGGCACAGCGACTCACCCAGGTTATAGAGGATGCAGGCCTGCTCGTAGCTGATGTCATCGTGGACAACTGTTTTTCCAGAGAAAATTTCAGTCCTGCACACACACACATAGAAAAAAGCCTTTTAATACACACACACACACCTTCCTTGGGTGATGTGAGGGTCTAAGGGCAGAGGGATGCCGTACACTGTACAGCCCTCTGAGGCAAACCATGTTTTGTGATAATGGGCTCTATAAATAAAATTGACTTGACTTGAATTGACTTGACACACACACACACACACACACACACACACACACACACACACACACACCACCGAGTCCAGTGTGTGTGTGTTTGTGTCAGCAGCACTGACAGTTACAGTCCATATACACACCACTTACAGTCCAGCTACACACCAGTTACAGTCCAACCGTGTGTGTGTGTGTGTGTGTGTGTGTGTGTGTGTGTGTGTTACCATGAGATGGGGACGGCGGCCTCCTGTCCTGTCCCCATGGGGACTCGGCTCTGCAGGTAGTGCAGCTGACCGAAGTATTTCCTCAGAGTGCTGCAGCCCTCGAAGTCCCTTGTCACGTTTACTGCACTCTGTCACACACACACACACACACACACACACACACACACACACACACACACACACACACAGAGCGAGGTGATGGTTGTGTAGTTGTGTAGTGTGTCCTCAGCCTCTGGGACACAGTTGGACATTAAATGTCTGCAGCTTTCAGGACGAAGAAACTTGGTTACAGAAAACATCCTGCTGTCATTTTCTGTGTTAAAGTGTTCAGGAGACAGTGGACGTTGGTCTGAACTCGTCCTGTCTCTGCAGGTGTCCGTCAGCACCAACCTGTCTCAGTGTCTCCAGCTTCTTCAGCTGCTCGTTGTAGTTGTCTGGATTCTCTCCATAGTTCTTCAGGATGAACTGAGGACACACAGAGACAATGAGGACACGATTAGACCTTCAGGATTGTTTTATTGCAGATCAATCTGCAGGTTTTTGTCCCGATGAATCAGTTAATTATTTGTTCATTAAAAGTCAGAATACATGAAAATTGGTCCTCAGTGTCTCTGAAAATTTCCTGTTTTGTCCAAAGACAGTTTATGTCACCGAGGAGGAAATTTTCACCTTCTGTCTTCAAAAACTCATCACAGCAGTTCATTATTGTTTTTAATGACCAGCTGCTGAGTCAAATATCTGACAGCTGATAGTGATTCAGAGAGGCGTCCATGTTTAACTGCAGCAGAGTGACGCAGAGGACAAAGATCTGTCCTCAGTCTAAAGGAGGTTACATGGGGTCAGCAGATAAACAGCAGCAGGACGTTTCTGTCCTTTTCGAGGACAACAGAAACCAGTATCACGCTGCTGTCCCCGTCAGGCTGATGGCTCCCTATAGCCAGAAAACAAAGATTTGATTCTGTGAAAAAATGTGTAAAAAAAACAACAACAAAAAAAGTCAGACTTCTTTGTAGGCGCTCTCTCTTTCTCACACTCACACACAATCACTCACTCACTCACTTACTCTCTCACACACACACACACACACACACACACACACACACACACACACACACACACACACACACACACACACTCCAGAAAAGATTTGTGCTGAGTCACTGTAAGGCAGTCACACGTGGAGCCAAACATACATGTTACACTGTCTCATTTTAGTCTCTTTTCTTCTTCCTGTAGTGATAATTGTGTGTGTGTTGATGCATGTGTCCTAAATGTAGTCCAGATTGTGTATTTGAGTGTATAATCAGTGAATTTGCAGCTCAGCTCCTACAATAAGTCTAAAATACGCTGTGGAAACTAAATAGTTACATTCAGACTGTTCAGGTCCAAAAATGCTCCATTGAAACCCATTCAAACTGACATTTTTGATCCCACAGCCATCAGAGCAGAAAAACAGGACTTGTATTATTTCTGGGTGTCATTCTGGGCTTTTGACTCTGAATTTGTCATTTTGACTATTTTCCACCTGATGAGGTCATTCTGACCATATTTGGCATATGGAGGAAATACATGCTATTTCCACTAGGTGACCTGTCACAGTCAATGTTTGTTTGTTTATTTATTAAGATCTCCATTGGCTTCAGCATAGCAGAAGCTATTCTTCCCCGGGTCTATACAGTTTACATAATGACAATACAAAGTTACACATTCACACATTAACTCAAAGTTTAACACAAACACAAAGAAAATAGACAGGCTCCAATTGAATCTATCATCATCTCACAGATAAATGTCATTATTTAACATAAATCTAACAGATAGCCCATAAAATACTGGCTCATTAATTAATCACTGAAGTTTATTTTTAAATAGTATTCTTTTAGCCTCGGTCAGGGAGGCAGACACCGTTTCAACTTTTAAGGGTAGACTTAAGACCTTCCTCTTTGATAAAGCTTATAATCAGGGCTGGCTCAGGCTGCCTGGACCAGCCCATAGTTAGGCTGACATAGGTTTAACCTGCCGGGGGACTTCCTCTGATACGCTGAGCTCCTTTCCTTCTCTCAATGCCGCCATCAGAAATCATGCATGTCTGTTAACTGCATTGCCATGTGCAAGCTTAGCTTAGCTCTGTGATAGCCATGTGGTACTCTCACTACCTGGGGCTCGCGATTACAGAGCCGGGTCTGTTGAACTGTACTACGCTAATCCTGTTGCCTCTCGAGAGCGTTCCTGCTCCCTTGTTTCCTAGTTTCCCTGGATCCTGGCCGTAACCTTGACTGTGCCTGACCGTGGTGATAGCTGTGCTGATGCTGCGACCCTGCCTTTGGTTGTGCTCGTGCTGTGGCTGTACTGATTCTGTGCCCCCCGCTCGCCCTGATCGTGGTCTGGTCCTGGTTGCGCCGATGCTGTGTGTGTGTGTTGTGACACACCTAATAAACACCATCAAAGAGTACTTCAACCTGATGTCAATGCTGCTGATAATAGGTGACATATCCCAGGCTGTCAGCAGCAAAAAATAATCGACTGAGCATGGAGGATATTGAAATAATCCTTTTTTTTCCCATCTTAACGTATAGTGACATTGTGACAAAAACCTGGCATTTAAAGGGTTAAAATTCTGTAAATTAATGAGTATTTGCTATTTATGATTAGGACTGATGTTGGTTAAAAAATAAACTCAATGAAAGTAAAATCATACTACTGTATAATATCAGGCTTTAACAAAAAATATTTTTAAGGCCTTATTCTGAAAAGCTCATTGTGTGTGCAGAGCGATGTGAGTGTGTGTGATATTAAAACGGGCCCTAAGGGGTTAATAATAATCAACATGTTTTTTTAAAAAACAAAACTTTTAAAGCAAAAACACATCGCCATTTTTTTTACTTTAATCAGTCAAATGGCAAAAAAAAAAAAAAAAAATTAACACACACAGCAACCCCTTCCCTCTGATAAATAACGAACAGTCCCTCGGTCATGCCCCGGTGCTCGGTTCTCAGCCGGTTAACGTGCAGCGGGTCCTGTCTGTATACAGCGAACAACTGCTGCTCACCTGTTGTTCTCAGGTGACTTCAGGTGACTTCACAGGAAGTTACCGGCGGTGAGGGCCCTGGGCCGCTGCTCCCGGTCTGCCCCGGCTGCTGACTGGGTGAGCAGCCGGAGCAGAGAGCAGATTAGCGGGCTGCCGCCGGAGCTCTGGCCGCAGCTGTTAGCTTGTTGTTAGCATGAAGCTAACGTTAGCACCGGGGGCGGAGGCCGGTCAGACGGCCGGAAAACTGTCCAGCAGTCACCGACAGACCCCCGGCCTCTCCCTCTCGGTGTCCCGGGGCCTGCCGCTCCCTCCTGGCCGGCTGTTTACCGACTGTAATCCGTGTTTGTCCCCCCCGGCGGCCCGGCGCCGCCTCCCCGCCCCGCTCACCTGCCGGACGGTCGGACCGAACTGGAACTCTCCCGCCTCCTTCAGGTCCAGCCAGATCATCGGCATCCGGGGAACCGCCTCCATCGCGGCCGCTCCTCACGCCTCTGACAGTGGGGACGGTGTGGGACGGGGTCGGTGCTGTCTGTCTGTCGGTAACGCGATCCAAAAATTTCCTCCAAACAACCAAACAACCGTGTCATGGATCTACCGGAAACTGGGACAGCGTGTGACGTCACCAATTAATACTGCGGGGGGTTGTGGGAAATGTAGTCAGGAACCATCATGGCTATTTTATTTACTTCGTCTTATTATGATTATGATGATGATGATGATGATTATTATTGTCATTATTATTATTATTGTTATTAACTGCTGACATAACACATTGTTGAAGAAAAATCCTATACTCTTGATGAAGCGATGAACGGTGAATTAACTTGATGTATAGTTAAATAACTTAACTCAGTCAGTAGTGAATGAACTCGGTGCGCCTCAGTCGTCCTTACTTTGAGTTTATCACACATATCTGATCATGGACAGAGACATACCAAAAACCGAGAGTAACAGAAGAGTCGTTCAGCTTTAAACTGTACATTTCACTCGTCTCACAGCTGCGCCTGTGGACAAAGGGTTAACACCTACCGGAGACACAGCACACAGTGCTATTACTCATGATGACATTCACATTATTAGGAGATTATTTTCTATGACACACATGTACATATCTGTGTTTTTCATATTTAAACTGTGACATAACCTGTGTAACATGACTGTGCAGTTATATCAATATATACATACATATAAATATTACACACACGTGTACACACAGTCACATACATATATATGTATTTATATACATATATACACATTCATATATGTGTGCTGATATATGTATGAACGTGTGTGGGTGTATGAATACACACATGCCAGAAAATACAAAAACATTTCATCAGACTTAAAGAATCATTAACGTTCACACAAAAGCAGCAAATCCTCCAAACTGCTGAATGGTTCATATTATTGATTACTGGGAGAGTTGTTCATGATGTGTCTGTGGACTGATTAATAAATCTAATTGTCAGTATTTTGGGGGAGCACTCAGTCCAAACAGCACCTCTGTCACATCCTGCCCATGAATCTTTATTTCTCTGAAATGTTCTGAATATTCAGCATCTTTACATTCTAACTAATATGTTTGATAAAATGTTGGAAAGTAACTGAGCGATATGTGCAATATAATTTTTTTTTATTTATATACCGATGCTGTTTGAACTTTGCTTGTTTGTATTTTACTGAGTGAAAAAGTCGTGTGAATGTCATGCGCCTGTAGGTGAAGCATTTGAAGTCTGGTTGTGTGAATAGTTTGATTTAAGAAAGACGGTAACGAAAACTTCCTCCAGTCATGTTTTGAATAATTCACTTTCTGAAAATCATCCGAGCCATCACATCAAAAATCTGCCCTGTGACTCTTATTACCACGTCTATATATAACACTCATGTTTCATTTACAGCTCCCAGAGTTTCAGTGAGCGCTGCTCTGCTGCTCTCTCTCAACAGAACATGATCAATAGAACATGATGAATCAATAGGACATTATCAATCAACAGAACATGATGAATCAACAGAACATGACGAATCAACAGAACATGATGAATCAATAGAACATGATCAATAGAACATGATAAATCAATAGGACATTATCAATCAATAGAACATGGTTAATAGAACATGATGAATCAATAAGACATTATCAATCAATAGGACATTATCAATCAATAGAACATGATTAATAGAACATGATGAATCAATAGGACATTATCAATCAATAGAACATGATTAATAGAACATGATGAATCAATAGGACATGATCAATAGAACATGATGAATCAATAGGACATGATGAATCAACAGAACATGATGAATCAATAGAACTTGATGAATCAATAGAACATGATAAATCAGTAGAACATGATGAATCAATAGGACATGATGAATCAATAGAACATGATGAATCAATAGAACATGATAAATCAGTAGAACATGATGAATCAATAGGACATGATGAATCAATAGAACATGATGAATCAATAGAACATGGTTAATAGAACATGATAAATCAATAGAACATGATGAATCAATAGAACATGATCAATAGAACATGATGAATCAATAGAACATGATGAATCAATAGGACATTATCAATCAATAGAACATGGTTGATAGAACATGATAAATCAATAGAACATGATCAATAGAACATGATGAATCAATAGAACGTTATCAATAGAACATGATGAATCAAGAGAACATGATAAACATGAAGGACAGAGAAAGACAGACACAGAGAGACAGAGACACAAAGAGGCAAACAGACAGAGATCTAAGGACAGATGGAGACCAGTGGGAATGAGACAAGAGAGAAGAAATGGGGAGGACAGACAAAAACAAAGACAGCCAACTGAGATGGACATGATGGGTGAAGCCTGCAGGGAGGAAGACAGAACAGCAGAGACACGTCAAGCCGTTTCTGATTAAAGATGAGGTCAGGACACAGTGGACAGGAAATGAGTGTGCAGATTTCAGCTGGTAGAGTGAAGACGAGGACAAGACAAATGGACAGATAGAGGAGGGAGACAAGGGCAGATTAATGAGACTGGGAGGTGGGGGGACAGATGGACATGGTTTAGGTTGAGATGGAGACAGAGGACAAAGAGAGACAGCAGTGAGACTACAGACAATTTGCTCAGCAGTGTCTCTTTCCGGCGTTGCCATGGTTTCGGTGTCTGGGCAGCCGCTCTGTCAGACACAATCAGACTCCGTCAGACACAATCAGACATCATCAGACACAATCAGACTCCGTCAGACACAATCAGACTCCGTCAGACACAATCAGACTCCATCAGACACAATCAGACTCCTTCAGACACAATCAGACTCCATCAGACACAATCAGACTCCTTCAGACACAATCAGACTCAATCAGACACAGTCAGACATCATCAGACACATTCAGACTCCATCAGACACAATCAGACTCTGTCAGACACAATCAGACATCATCAGACACAATCAGAATCCATCAGACATCATCAGACACAATCAGACTCCATCAGACACAATCAGACTCCGTCAGACACAATTAGACTTCATCAGACAAAATCAGACTTCATCAGACACAATCAGACTCCATTAGACACAATCAGACTCAATCAGACACAATCAGACACAATCAGACTCCATCAGACACATTCAGACACAATCAGACTCTGTCAGACTCCATCAGACTCCATCAGACACAATCAGACATCATCAGACACAATCAGACACAATCAGACACATTCAGACATCATCAGACACAATCAGACATCATCAGACACAATCAGACACATTCAGACATCATCAGACACAATCAGACTCCATCAGACACAATCAGACTCCGTCAGACACAATCAGACATCATCAGACACAATCAGACATCATCAGACACAATCAGACACATTCAGACACAATCAGACACATTCAGACATCATCAGACACAATCAGACATCATCAGACACAATCAGATACAATCAGACTCCATCAGACACAATCAGACTCCCTCAGACACAATCAGACTCCATCAGACACAATCAGACTCCCTCAGATACAATCAGACTCCAACAGACACAATCTGACCACACCAGACATAATCAGACTTCATCAGACACAATCAGACATCATCAGACACAATCAGACACATTCAGACATCATCAGACACAATCAGACTCCGTCAGACACAATCAGACTCCTTCAGACACAATCAGACTCCGTCAGACACAATCAGACTCCATCAGACACAATCAGACATCATCAGACACAATCAGACTTCATCAGACACAATCAGACTCCATCAGACACAATCAGACATCATCAGACACAATCAGACACATTCAGACATCATCAGACACAATCAGACATCATCAGACACAATCAGACACAATCAGACTCCATCAGACACAATCAGACTCCATCAGACACAATCAGACTCCCTCAGATACAATCAGACTCCGTCAGACACAATCAGACTTCATCAGACAAAATCAGACTCCATCAGACACAATAAGACTCCATCAGACACAATCAGACACATTCAGACATCATCAGACACAATCAGACTCCATCAGACACAATCAGACTCCTTCAGACACAATCAGACTCCGTCAGACACAATCAGACTCCATCAGACACAATCAGACATCATCAGACACAATCAGACTTCATCAGACACCATCAGACTCCATCAGACACAATCAGACTCCGTCAGACACAATCAGACATCATCAGACACAATCAGACTCCATCAGACACAATCAGACACCGTCAGACACAATCAGACATCGTCAGACACAATCAGACTCCATCAGACACAATCAGACTCCGTCAGACACAATTAGACTTCATCAGACACAATCAGACTTCATCAGACACAATCAGACTCCGTCAGACACAATCAGACAAAATCAGACAAAATCAGACTTCATCAGACACAATCAGACTCCGTCAGACACAATTAGACTTCATCAGACAAAATCAGACTCCTTCAGACACAATCAGACTCAGTCAGACACAATCAGACTCCATCAGACAAAATCAGACTCCTTCAGACACCACCAGACACCATCAGACACAATCAGACTCCATCAGACACAATCAGACACCATCAGACACAATCAGACATCATCAGACACAATCAGACTCCATCAGACTCCGTCAGACACAATCAGACATCATCAGACACAATCAGACTCCATCAGACACAATCAGACTCCGTCAGACACAATCAGACATCATCAGACACAATCAGACTCCATCAGACACAATCAGACATCGTCAGACACAATCAGACTCCATCAGACACAATCAGACTCCGTCAGACACAATTAGACTTCATCAGACAAAATCAGACTTCATCAGACACAATCAGACTCCATTAGACACAATCAGACTCAATCAGACACAATCAGACACAATCAGACTCCATCAGACACATTCAGACACAATCAGACTCTGTCAGACTCCATCAGACTTCATCAGACACAATCAGACATCATCAGACACAATCAGACACAATCAGACACATTCAGACATCATCAGACACAATCAGACATCATCAGACACAATCAGACACATTCAGACATCATCAGACACATTCAGACACAATCAGACACATTCAGACATCATCAGACACAATCAGACATCATCAGACACAATCAGACTCCGTCAGACACAATCAGACTCCGTCAGACACAATCAGACTCCATCAGACACAATCAGACTCCTTCAGACACAATCAGACTCCATCAGACACAATCAGACTCCTTCAGACACAATCAGACTCAATCAGACACAGTCAGACATCATCAGACACATTCAGACTCCATCAGACACAATCAGACTCTGTCAGACACAATCAGACATCATCAGACACAATCAGAATCCATCAGACATCATCAGACACAATCAGACACCATCAGAAACAATCAGACTCCGTCAGACACAATTAGACTTCATCAGACAAAATCAGACTTCATCAGACACAATCAGACTCCATTAGACACAATCAGACTCAATCAGACACAATCAGACACAATCAGACTCCATCAGATTAGACACAATCAGACTCAATCAGACTCAATCAGACACAATCAGACACAATCAGACTCCATCAGACACATTCAGACACAATCAAACACATTCAGACATCATCAGACACAATCAGACATCATCAGACACAATCAGACACATTCAGACATCATCAGACACAATCAGACTCCATCAGACACAATCAGACTCCGTCAGACACAATCAGACATCATCAGACACAATCAGACATCATCAGACACAATCAGACACATTCAGACACAATCAGACACATTCAGACACCATCAGACACAATCAGACACCATCAGACACAATCAGACACAATCAGACTCCATCAGACACAATCAGACTCCCTCAGACACAATCAGACTCCATCAGACACAATCAGACTCCCTCAGATACAATCAGACTCCGTCAGACACAATCAGACTTCATCAGACAAAATCAGACTTCATCAGACACAATCAGACATCATCAGACACAATCAGACACATTCAGACATCATCAGACACAATCAGACTCCGTCAGACACAATCAGACTCCATCAGACACAATCAGACTCCGTCAGACACAATCAGACTCCATCAGACACAATCAGACATCATCAGACACAATCAGACTTCATCAGACACAATCAGACTCCATCAGACACAATCAGACATCATCAGACACAATCAGACACATTCAGACATCATCAGACACAATCAGACATCATCAGACACAATCAGACACAATCAGACTCCATCAGACACAATCAGACTCCATCAGACACAATAAGACACCCTCAGATACAATCAAACTCCTTCAGACACAATCAGACACCATCAGACAAAATCAGACTTCATCAGACACAATCAGACATCATCAGACACAATCAGACACATTCAGACATCATCAGACACAATCAGACTCCGTCAGACACAATCAGACTCCTTCAGACACAATCAGACTCCGTCAGACACAATCAGACTCCATCAGACACAATCAGACATCATCAGACACAATCCGACTTCATCAGACACAATCAGACTCCATCAGACACAATCAGACTCCGTCAGACACAATCAGACATCATCAGACACAATCAGACTCCATCAGACACAATCAGACATCGTCAGACACAATCAGACATCGTCAGACACAATCAGACTCCATCAGACACAATCAGACTCCGTCAGACACAATTAGACTTCATCAGACACAATCAGACTTCATCAGACACAATCAGACACAATCAGACTCCATCAGACACAATCAGACTCCATCAGACACAATCAGACTCCCTCAGATACAATCAGACTCCGTCAGACACAATCAGACTTCATCAGACAAAATCAGACTTCATCAGACACAATCAGACATCATCAGACACAATCAGACACATTCAGACATCATCAGACACAATCAGACTCCGTCAGACACAATCAGACTCCTTCAGACACAATCAGACTCCGTCAGACACAATCAGACTCCATCAGACACAATCAGACATCATCAGACACAATCAGACTTCATCAGACACAATCAGACTCCACCAGACACAATCAGACACCATCAGACACAATCAGACATCATCAGACACAATCAGACTCCATCAGACACAATCAGACATCGTCAGACACAATCAGACATCGTCAGACACAATCAGACTCCATCAGACACAATCAGACTCCGTCAGACACAATTAGACTTCATCAGACACAATCAGACTTCATCAGACACAATCAGACTCCGTCAGACACAATCAGACAAAATCAGACAAAATCAGACTTCATCAGACACAATCAGACTCCGTCAGACACAATCAGACTTCATCAGACAAAATCAGACTCCATCAGACACAATCAGACTCCGTCAGACACAATCAGACTTCATCAGACAAAATCAGACTCCTTCAGACACAATCAGACTCCGTCAGACACAATCAGACTCCATCAGACACATTCAGACATCACCAGACACAATCAGACTTCATCAGACACAATCAGACTCCATCAGACTCCGTCAGACACAATCAGACATCATCAGACACAATCAGACACCATCAGACACAATCAGACACCGTCAGACACAATCAGACACCATCAGACACAATCAGACACAATCAGACACAATCAGACATCGTCAGACACAATCAGACTCCATCAGACACAATCAGACTCCGTCAGACACAATTAGACTTCATCAGACACAATCAGACTTCATCAGACACAATCAGACTCCATTAGACACAATCAGACTCAATCAGACACAATCAGACACAATCAGACACCATCAGACACAATCAGACACAATCAGACACCATCAGACACAATCAGACTTCATCAGACACAATCAGACATCATCAGACACAATCAAACACCATCAGACACATTCAGACATCATCAGACACAATCAGACATCATCAGACACAATCAGACACATTCAGACATCATCAGACACAATCAGACTCCATCAGACACAATCAGACTCCATCAGACACCCCCAGACACCATCAGACACAATCAGACATCATCAGACACAATCAGACACATTCAGACACAATCAGACACATTCAGACATCATCAGACACAATCAGACATCATCAGACACAATCAGACTCCTTCAGACACAATCAGACTCCCTCAGACACAATCAGACTCCGTCAGACACAATCAGACTTCATCAGACAAAATCAGACTTCATCAGACACAATCAGACATCATCAGACACAATCAGACACAATCAGACTCCATCAGACACATTCAGACACAATCAGACTCTGTCAGACACAATCAGACATCATCAGACACAATCAGAATCCATCAGACACAATCAGACACAATCAGACTCCATCAGACACAATCAGACTCCCTCAGACACAATCAGACTCCATCAGACACAATCAGACTCCCTCAGATACAATCAGACTCCGTCAGACACAATCAGACTTCATCAGACAAAATCAGACTTCATCAGACACAATCAGACATCATCAGACACAATCAGACACATTCAGACATCATCAGACACAATCAGACTCCGTCAGACACAATCAGACTCCTTCAGACACAATCAGACTCCGTCAGACACAATCAGACTCCGTCAGACACAATCAGACTCCATCAGACACAATCAGACATCATCAGACACAATCCGACTTCATCAGACACAATCAGACTCCATCAGACACAATCAGACATCATCAGACACAATCAGACACAATCAGACACAATCAGACACAATCAGACACCATCAGACACAATCAGACATCATCAGACACAATCAGACACAATCAGACTCCATCAGACACAATCAGACACAATCAGACTCCATCAGACACAATCAGACTCCATCAGACATCATCAGACACAATCAGACACAATCAGACTCCGTCAGACACAATTAGACTTCATCAGACAAAATCAGACTTCATCAGACACAATCAGACTCCATTAGACACAATCAGACTCAATCAGACACAATCAGACACAATCAGACTCCATCAGACACATTCAGACACAATCAGACTCTGTCAGACTCCATCAGACTCCATCAGACACAATCAGACATCATCAGACACAATCAGACTTCATCAGACACAATCAGACTCCATCAGACACAATCAGACATCATCAGACACAATCAGACACATTCAGACACAATCAGACACATTCAGACATCATCAGACACAATCAGACATCATCAGACACAATCAGACACAATCAGACTCCATCAGACACAATCAGACTCCATCAGACACAATCAGACTCCCTCAGATACAATCAGACTCCGTCAGACACAATCAGACTTCATCAGACAAAATCAGACTTCATCAGACACAATCAGACATCATCAGACACAATCAGACACATTCAGACATCATCAGACACAATCAGACTCCGTCAGACACAATCAGACTCCTTCAGACACAATCAGACTCCGTCAGACACAATCAGACTCCATCAGACACAATCAGACATCATCAGACACAATCAGACTTCATCAGACACAATCAGACTCCATCAGACACAATCAGACTCCGTCAGACACAATCAGACATCATCAGACACAATCAGACTCCATCAGACACAATCAGACACCATCAGACACAATCAGACACCGTCAGACACAATCAGACTCCATCAGACACAATCAGACTCCGTCAGACACAATTAGACTTCATCAGACACAATCAGACTTCATCAGACACAATCAGACTCCGTCAGACACAATCAGACAAAATCAGACAAAATCAGACTTCATCAGACACAATCAGACTCCGTCAGACACAATTAGACTTCATCAGACAAAATCAGACTTCATCAGACACAATCAGACTCCGTCAGACACAATCAGACTTCATCAGACAAAATCAGACTCCTTCAGACACAATCAGACTCCGTCAGACACAATCAGACTCCATCAGACACATTCAGACATCATCAGACACAATCAGACTTCATCAGACACAATCAGACTCCATCAGACTCCGTCAGACACAATCAGACATCATCAGACACAATCAGACTCCATCAGACACAATCAGACTCCGTCAGACACAATCAGACATCATCAGACACAATCAGACTCCATCAGACACAATCAGACACCGTCAGACACAATCAGACTCCATCAGACACAATCAGACTCCGTCAGACACAATTAGACTTCATCAGACAAAATCAGACTTCATCAGACACAATCAGACTCCATTAGACACAATCAGACTCAATCAGACACAATCAGACACAATCAGACTCCATCAGACACATTCAGACACAATCAGACTCTGTCAGACTCCATCAGACTTCATCAGACACAATCAGACATCATCAGACACAATCAGACACAATCAGACACATTCAGACATCATCAGACACAATCAGACATCATCAGACACAATCAGACACATTCAGACATCATCAGACACAATCAGACTCCATCAGACACAATCAGACTCCGTCAGACACAATCAGACATCATCAGACACAATCAGACATCATCAGACACAATCAGACACATTCAGACACAATCAGACACATTCAGACATCATCAGACACAATCAGACACCATCAGACACAATCAGACACAATCAGACATCATCAGACACAATCAGACTCCATCAGACACAATCAGACTCCGTCAGACACAATCAGACATCATAAGACACAATCAGACATCATCAGACACAATCAGACACATTCAGACACAATCAGACACATTCAGACATCATCAGACACAATCAGACATCATCAGACACAATCAGACACAATCAGACATCATCAGACACAATCAGACACATTCAGACATCATCAGACACAATCAGACATCATCAGACACAATCAGACACATTCAGACATCATCAGACACAATCAGACATCATCAGACACAATCAGACATCATCAGACACAATCAGACATCATCAGACACAATCAGACACATTCAGACATCATCAGACACAATCAGACTTCATCAGACACAATCAGACTCCATCAGACACAATCAGACTCCGTCAGACACAATCAGACATCATCAGACACAATCAGACTCCATCAGACACAATCAGACATCGTCAGACACAATCAGACTCTGTCAGACACAATCAGACATCATCAGACACAATCAGACATCATCAGACACAATCAGACACATCCAGACAGAATCAGACACATTCAGACATCATCAGACACAATCAGACATCATCAGACACGATCAGACACATTCAGACATCATCAGACTCCGTCAGACACAATCAGACATCGTCAGACACAATCAGACTCCGTCAGACACAATCAGACATCGTCAGACACAATCAGACTCTGTCAGTTAAAATAATTTTTTGTCACACAAGACCACACTTTTTTCTTTACTGACGGTGGTGTTCGCAGGATGAGGCTTCACTGATTTGAAGCTCATCAAAGTTAAAATCCGCGTGATGCAAACATGCAAATCTGTGTTGCTTCTGGAGGTAAATGTTTTATTCGTCTCTTTGCTGGTATTGAATTGAAGTCAACGGGAGGTGAATATTCATAGTGTGTTGCTCCTGTGTGACCATGTCTTTAATCTCCTTCACCTGACTACCTACGGCCACCGGAGGGCGCCGCCCGGCAGGACGGGTGAATGTGGGCCTGACAGACTGTGTCTGAAGAGGACAGTCTAACAGTGTTCAGACTGAAGGTTGACATCAGAGGTTTTCAATAAAATGTCTCCACAACATCTGGATGAACTGTCCTGAAGTTGATGTTCCTCTGAGGGTGAAATCCCTCTGCTGATGCTCAGATGTCCTCTGGGGGACAGACTCTGACTTCCGTGGATCTCACTAACTGATATTACTGATACAACGGTGTTGTCCTAAATCGATCGCCTGCGTGGGACCATTAACTATTCAGTGAGAAAGGTGACGGACAAAACATCCCGAGGAAAGAGAGGAGTCGCTGTAGAATCAATGAGACAGCATCAGCAGTCCCCTTCCTGCTGTCCTCTCATTCAGCAGGAAACATCCCCTCATTCTGCTCTGAGAGTAGAAAATTAACTGCAGGCAGAGAAATAATTTCAGCATGAGCAGCACAGAAGGAAAATAATTCAATTATCCAAGTGTTTCTTTAAGATGAGTCATGTTGCAGAAATCATGATTGAGATATTGATCCATGATGGTTCATGTTCCCACTCACTGCCCTCACATTTCATCACCGTCTCTGTGTGGCTGGTGAGTTAATGAGATTTATTTAGGAGATTCTAAATGAAGGTGCACATTACAAAATCATTTCGCTCTATTTTTAGGGACTGCTCAAAATGATCTGAAGTCAAAGCTCAGAAACAGGCCCCAGGTTTGAACACTCGCCTGTCCTCGAGGCTCTTGGCTGATTGTGTAACAACGTGCTGCTGCTCTGTGTGAACAGGCCTTTAGTTTCATATCGAAGCGCCATCAGGACTTCACACATGGAGGACGGAGGGTGTGTCTCTTACATAATCCAGAAACTGCACATTTCTGCTCTGTGAGATCAGCTCGCATTTTAAATTCTGATCCGCTGCAGCTTCCCGGCCCCCCTGAATAAAAACAAATAAAACCTGTGGATGTGTGACATCAGCAGAAACGTTAAGTAACAGAAGGATTCATGCCTCCATGTGTTGCTTCAGTGTGACGAATTAAGCAGTTTTTTCACATGAATCCACATCAACATATTCACAGAGGATTGTTATTCTGCTCGGCACTCTGCAGGGTCTCGGCTCAAAGAGCAGCTAGGGCCTAAAGAGCACTCTGTGTGTGTGTGTGTGTGTGTGTGTGTGTGTGTGTGTGTGTGTGTGTGTGTGTGTGTGTGTGTGTGTGTGTGTGTGTGTGTGTGTGTGTGGATGCACCTGCCAGTCGCTGATAAAATGAAAAGTGTCGGGCCTCAGATGGTGGAGACAGACTGCTGGAAAAGGGCAGACCAGCTGAAGAAGAAGATGTCCTCATCCATTTCTCTGTTTGAGTCTTTTGGTGGCTGCTGGATGAACTCATGAAATCAAACACATCAAAAGGTGCTTTGTGCACTCAGATCATTTTATTAGAAAAGGAGGGAGGCTCCAGCGAAAAGAGACTGAAAAACAGAAAGGCTCCAGTACAGACAGGAAAGAGCTGCTTGAGCTACAACATGAGGACTAGAGCACGTCACCACTGATCATGCATGGAGACAAACACATGCAGGAGAAACACATCACCTCAGCACAACGTCGCAACACCTGTGATAGGTAAGAAAAGGCCACGGCAGATCACAACGACATAACACAGTTCACTTCCTGTCCCGGCAGGAAGCGGAGCAGGCAATGTTTTTTATTGATGTATTTCTTATCGTGACATCTGAGTGCAAAGACAGTCACATCAATGAGTGTCTGATCCAGCGTCTCCACCACCTACGAGACTGTAAACAATCTACACTATAAGGCGCACAGTTGAACCAAAGAGCCACCCCGTCAGGTCGTAAAGGTTCTGGTGTGAAGATCTTCATCATCTTAATCACCAGCTCTCTGCAGATCTGGCATACCAACTGTCAATATACCGACTGCAGGCAGTAAAATGCTGATTCAGTTTCTTTAAATAGCCACGACACAAAAATAAAAACACATTAAAGACTCAAAATGAACCCAACTTCTTCCTCAGTCTGTCTGTCTTTTTCAAATGAGGCACACGGTACATCACAGTAAACGTTTTCTTCAACACCTCCTTTGGTTGTTGACATCTAAAAGACGTGGACACTGAAGGCTTGTCCAACACCACAAGAGGACAGACACACACAGGACTGGCAGCTTTCTGTCAAAACGCTTTCTTCTTTAAAGGGAAAACACTCTTTCCTCCTCCGATTAAACACCAAACAACATCTCACAAAGACGTAAGGCATCAAAGCGCCTCAGTCACATCGGACAGAGTCTCTCCTGTCTGTCCACAAAGAAGGACAAAATAACTAAAGACAGAGTCTCTCCTGTCTGTCCAAAAAAGGACAAAATTACTAAAGACAGAGACTCTCCTGTCTGTCCACAAAGAAGGACAAAATAATAAAAGACCTCAAAAACATCATCTACTCACTAACTGTTAAAACACTGATTGTCTACTTCATCAATAAAAATCTACAGACGTAAACATGAAAACATGTAAACACTGTTTTCTTCAGAGAGAGATCGACCCTGTGACAGATGGACCAGGAAAGAGGTAGTCCACTGATGGGAGGACTGGGACTGATGAGAGGAGCTGGGATTGATGGGGGGAACAGGGACTGATGGGAGGAGCTGGGATTGATGGGGGGAACAGGGACTGATGGGAGGAGCTGGGATTGATGGGGGGAACAGGGACTGATGGGAGGAGCTGGGATTGATGGGGGGAACAGGGACCGATGGGAGGAGCTGGGATTGATGGGGGGAAATGGGACTAATGGAGGGTACTGGGACTGATGGGGGAATGAGGGGAACTAAGACTGATGGGGGGAACTGGGTCTGATGGAAGAAACTGGGACTGATGGGGGGAAATGGGACAACTAGGAGGGACTGATGGGAGGAATTGATGGCAGGAACTGATGGGAGGGAGTGCTGGAAGGGACTGGGGGTGTTGGGAGGGGGTGATAGGAGGAACTGGAAGTGTTCGGAGGGACTGGGAGTGATGGAAACCCTAACTGGCTCTAGTCTTGGCAGCATAGTTCTGCTTGTCTTGTTAAAGTTATAAGTTTCAGGTTTGGCAGGGAGAAGCTGTTGGACTCATTATGACAACAATCCGCCATCGAAGCTCTTTACACTCAAACATTCAGAAAGTTTCCTGAAGTCTCCCTGGTGAATCTGCCGTCGTCGGGTCCTTTACTTGCCTTCCTTGTGCAAAAGAGCTGCAGCGTCGAGCTCCTCAGACAATGCGGTAATCAAACGTGTCCTTCTCGGTGTGGTCTGTCCAGTTGGACGAGGGCATGCTGCGGTACGGGTCCAGCAGGATGCGGAAGCAGCGCACGATGAGGAGGGCCAAGAAGATGAAGAGGAGCAGCACAAAGACGAAGGCGGCCTTTTGCTCCAGCGTCAGGTAGGAAGGCACGTGATGGCCGCCACCTGACGAGGACAGCGTGCTGCTGAAGAGGCCCTCGGCCATCCTGGGCACGTCCATGCTTGATCGTCTCGGCTCCAGCTCTTTGATGGGTGTCAAGACTTTGGAGGTGAAGATGGACTCAACTGACTCAGGACCTGTGGGACAAACCAGAAGGACAGATTAATGTGGGGACAGTGTCCTCTACGGAAGAAACATGTCAACATCGTGTAACCATAGAGACAGAAACACAAAAAAACAAAATGAAGTGCGACTTGGATCAGTTCACAGCTCACAAGTCACAAGTCATCACATGTTGCTGCTCTGTCAGTAGACTATCAACATCTACCTGTCACACTCTAGGTATCCTTCTGCGTCTACAGCTGCTCTCTGCTCCTCTATGAACTGGAACCAGAGCTCCACTGAACTGGGACTGGAGGCGGACCGGGGTTCTGAGGTCTCTGTGTTTTGCCTGATTTTTCCCCTCAGCTGTAAAAACACACAGGAGAAACTCTGTTGTCTCTCGGCCTGATAGTGAAGCTGTTGGCAGTAAAGGGTTAATGAATTGGTGGATTTTTGAATTGAAGTGTTTAATTATTTCAACTCATGACTGTTTTTCTGTCTTATTTTTTTCTTGCGGCTGTTTGAAACTTTTCCCCTGCTGCGTCCTCCTCAGGCCTCCATAAGAAAGAGCTGACTGATCTGAGCAGGATTTACCTGGTTAAACAGGTTAAATGTTGTAACCCTTTAAAACCTTCTTTCAAAAACATAGGGAGAAGATGATGAGCAACTCAACAAGAAATGGCCCAAAAATAAGCAAGAAATTTGTAAAAAGATACAAGAAAATTACCTGAAATTAAGCTAAAAAAATAAGAAAGAAAGAAAGAAAGAAAGAAAGAAAGAAAGAAAGAAAGAAAATAACCATAAGAAATAGAAAAAAACCCCCCAACTGTAACATAATTGAAATATATAAGAATTATAGATCTAGTTTAGTAGTAGTTCTGGACATTCTCCCCTGTTCTTTCATTCCGTTTTTTTAAGATGATATCTAATAATCCCCTCCAGCGTATTTTCAGGTCATAACCTTGTCACATTTTACACATTTTACAATTTGTCAAAGTAACTTGACCAACAGTTCTCCAGTTTCAGGGATTGAAATGCAAGGCGCCTGAACGCAGCACAGGAAAACTGGTGTCGATCCAGCTGTTAAAGAGTTAAATAAAAAGATTAATTTTTTAACAGTTTATTAGTCTTTATTCTGACTTAGATTATTCGCACACCTTTCAGTGTTTTTAGGAACACTGTGGGGTCGGGTTTCACCTCTCTATCACTAAACTGCTGCAATTAGAACCCAAAAAAGGAAGAAAAAAAAAAGGGAAAACTGCAAGAAATTAGTCAAGATGACAAGAACATTAAGTAACTTGTTTTAGTAGAAAATTATGAGAAAATTAAAACTTAAAAAAAAACCTAGGGGAAAATGTCCAGAAAACTACATTTCTAATCAGTATAATTATATCTTTAAAAATTATGTTACAGAAAAAAATGTTGGACTTTTTTAATGTTCAGGAGCTTTTGGATCATTTTCTTGTTTGTTTTTGACTCTCTTGTCTTGCTTTTATTTATTTTATTTCTTTTTTTTTTTAAAGTTAATTTTCTTGTAACTCTTCAGTCATTTCTGGCTGATTTTTGGGCCATGTCTTGATAAGTTGCTCGTTGCCTTCTCTCCTTATTTTTGAAAGAAATGAAACAAATGTTCTGAGCTGTCACAGGGTTAATAAACGCACAGACATGTCTGTAATAAATGAATCAGTGCAGCAGAGAGCGGCGGAGAAAATGAATCCTCACAGAGACACATTTTCTGCTGCAAATCATCCAAACATAGGGCGAGCAGCGACAGACAGACGGACGGACAGAGAGACAGACAGACGGACAGACAGAGAGACACACCCGAAGCCGCAGCACACAGAGCGTGTTCACGCCGCGGGGAGCCGGGTCAGCAGCCTCATGCATGCGGACACGTGGACGCGTCAAACGGAGAGTATCAGTCTGTAGCCATCACACCTTCACGGTCACATTCAGGTAGAAATGACCGGTGAGAGGAGGCGAGCGCTACGGCAGCTGCACGCGCTCCGGAAGGAGCTGCTCCGTGATCAGCTCGTGCAGGTGGCGGGAGCGAGGCTGTAAACACTAACCTGTTGTTCTCGCGGAGCTCCGGAGCCTCCCTCACCGGCGGCAGCAGCTCTCCATCCCGACAAACCCGACGGTTCTGTGTTCACACCGGATCCACCGAATCTGCTGAATCTGGTCTGAGGGCTGAGTCTGTCTGCGGGTCTGTCTGCGGGTCTGTCTGTGAGCCCGATCACCTCCTCCTCAGCCTCCGCTGCTCCGCTGCCTGCGCGTGTTTTTCTAATCCTCCTGACGCGCCGCGCATCTCCACCGACACACAGAAGGAGGAGGCGGAGGAGGAGGCAGAAGAAAGGAGGAGACAGGAGGAGGCAGTAGATAGGAAGGTGCAGGAGGCAGGAGGTGACAAGAGGAGACAGGACGAGGCAGGAGACAGAAGGAGACAGGAGGAGGCCATAGACAGGAAGGGACAGGAGGAGGAGGAGGCAGAAAAAATGAGGCAGGAGGAGACAGGAGACAAGGGACAGGAGGCAGAAGGCAGGAGGTGACAAGAGGAGACAGAAGGCAGGAGGAGACAAGAGGAGACAGGACAAGGCAAGAGACAGGAGGAGGCAGGACAAGGGGGAGACAGAAGGAGGCAGGACGAGGCAGAAGACAGAAGGAGACAGGAGGAGGCAGTAGACTGGAGGCAGGAGGAGGCAGTAGACAGGAAGGTGCAGGAGGGGGCAGGGCGTGACAGGAGACAGAAGGAGACAGGAGGAGGCAGTACACAGGATGAGACAGGATTAGGCAGGGGGACGCAGGAGGAGGCAGGAGACAGGAGCCAGGAGGCAAGAGGAGGCAGGAGGAGGCAGGAGGGGACAGGAAGAGGCAGGAGACATGAGACAGGAGGCAAGAGGAGGCAGGAGGAGGCAGGAGGAGACAGGAAGAGGCAGGAGACATGAGACAGGAGGCAAGAGGAGGCAAGAGGAGGCAGGAGGAGACAGGAAGAGGCAGGAGACATGAGACAGGAGGAGGCAGGAGACAGGAGGCAGGAGGAGACAGGATGAGGCAGAGGACAGGAGGCAGAAGGAGACACGAGACATGAGGCAGGAAAAGGCAGAAGAAAGGAGGCAAGAGGAGGCAGGAGGAGACAGGAAGAGGCAGGAGACATGAGACAGGAGGAGGCAGGAGACAGGAGGCAGGAGGAGACAGGATGAGGCAGAGGACAGGAGGCAGAAGGAGACACGAGACATGAGGCAGGAAAAGGCAGAAGAAAGGAGGAAAGAGGAGACAGGAGGCATTAGGTAGCAGGAGACAGGAGGAGACGGGGATGGAGTGGTACTCCTGGCAACCTGTTGCCATGGCAATGCTTCAGGTGGAGGGTGTCTGATAAAGGTTTCAGAATCACAAACATGAAATCCTCAAACGTCTCGTCAGTCGTTTTTTTTCTCGTTTGGCCGATTAATGAAATCGTAGCATCGAGTTTTCCCGCTCACTCATTCACTCACTCACTCACTCACTCACTCACTCATTCACTCACTCATTCATTTATTCATTCATTCATTCATTCATTCACTCATTCATTCATTTATTCATTCATTCATTCATTCATTCATTCACTCACTCATTCATTTATTCATTCATTCATTCATTCACTCATTCATTTATTCATTCACTCACTCACTCACTCATTCACTCATTCACTCGTTCATTCACTCACTCACTCACTCATTCACTCACTCACTCATTCATTCACTCATTCACTCACTCACTCATTTATTCATTCACTCATTCACTCACTCACTCACTCACTCACTCATTTATTAATTCATTCATTCACTCACTCACTCACTCACTCACTCACTCACTCATTCACTCGTTCATTCACTCACTCACTCACTCATTCACTCACTCACTCATTCATTCACTCATTCACTCACTCACTCACTCACTCATTTGTTCATCCATTCATTCATTCACTCACTCACTCACTCACTCATTCACTCATTCATTCAATCACTCACTCACTCACTCACTCATTCATTCACTCACTCACTCACTCATTCATTCACTCATTCACTCACTCACTCACTCACTCATTTATTCATTCATTCATTCACTCACTCACTCACTCATTCACTCATTCACTCGTTCATTCACTCACTCACTCACTCATTCATTCACTCACTCACTCACTCACTCACTCATTCACTCATTCACTCATTCACTCGTCCATTCATTCATTCACTCACTCACTCATTCATTCACTCACTCACTCACTCACTCATTCACTCATCCATTCATTCATTCACTCACTCACTCACTCACTCATTCACTCGTCCATTCATTCATTCATTCACTCACTCATTCATTTATTCATTCATTCATTCACTCACTCATTCATTCATTCATTCATTCACTCACTCACTCACTCACTCATTCACTCACTCATTCATTTATTCATTCATTCATTCATTCATTCACTCATTCATTCACTCACTCATTCATTTATTCATTCATTCATTCATTCACTCATTCATTTATTCATTCACTCACTCACTCACTCATTCACTCATTCACTCGTTCATTCACTCACTCACTCACTCATTCACTCACTCACTCACTCACTCACTCACTCACTCACTCATTCATTCATTCATTCATTCACTCACTCACTCACTCATTCACTCGTTCATTCACTCACTCACTCACTCACTCACTCACTCATTCATTCATTCATTCATTCACTCATTCACTTATTCATTCACTCACTCACTCACTCATTCACTCGTTCATTCACTCACTCACTCACTCATTCACTCACTCACTCACTCACTCACTCACTCATTTATTCATTCATTCATTCACTCACTCACTCACTCATTCACTCGTTCATTCACTCACTCACTCACTCACTCATTCATTCATTCATTCATTCACTCATTCACTCATTCACTTGTTTATTCACTCACTCACTCACTCACTCACTCACTCACTCACTCACTCATTCATTCACTCATTCACTTGTTTATTCACTCACTCACTCACTCACTCACTCACTCACTCACTCACTCACTCACTCACTCACTCATTCATTCATTCACTCACTCACTCATTCACTCATTCACTCGTCCATTCATTCATTCATTCACTCACTCATTCACTCATGTTATGGTCAGTCACAAACGCCAGGACCCAGCTGCAGAGTATCAACAAAAAAGTCTTTTATTACAAATCCGGAGGCGGTACACAGAAACAAAAAAACGAGAAAAGTATCAACAGAGAATCACCCGAAGGGAAAAGTAACAACAAAAAGGTAAACTAAAACTCACCATCGAGATGGGATAAACAGCAGATCTAGAAACAACAAAGTAAATGGTGACGAGGCACCCAAAACTTACGAACACTAACAAAAGGCAGGAGCGTAACACGAGGCAAGAGGCAGGAGATCGCAGGAAGCACGAGCGAGACGCTGAAACACAGGGGAACCATCCGGCACAGGAGACAAAGGGAGCGTGGATTATAAAGCCAGCCAATTTAGGCAGAACAAGCTGCAGGTGTGCCGGGCGCCCCGTGCTCCAGGAGATCGCCCCGCCCCTCGGTGCTCCCTCTGCAAGACAGGGAGAGGAAAGTCAGACACCCGCATAACAAAAACACAGCCAAATATCAGACCACAACAACTCACTCATTCATTTATTCATTCATTCACTCACTCACTCGTTCATTTTGCAGAATAAAACCGTCCTCTCACTGAGGGTTCATATTTTCTTCAGCTTCACTCTGTCGGGAAAAATCTAAAATATACGTTTGATATCTGCTGATGTCATCAAGCGTCTCAAACTCTTTCAGGTCTCAGCGGAGGTCAAAGGTCAAGTTACTGAACTTGTTAAAATCTTCAGTTCTGTAATAACAAACATTATGGTGGTAAAAGTCAAAGGACGGAGTACCTGTAAATGTTGATCTTTCTGCAGAGACAGATCAGATCAGGTGTCCTTTCACCTGAGGCTGAAGGCTGAAGCATTTCAGCTTCCAAGCTCTGTCTCTACTTTCTCACGTCTCTTCTTTGTCATGGTTACCAAATTCACGTTTCTCCTTAAAATACCAGGTTTTGTTACCACAGTCGTCCCCGGACATTTCTGTTGATTTTGTACTAAAAAAGCACTCAGTCTTGAAGGCAGAGCATCTCTGCAAAAACCAGAACAGCTGGTTCAGGAACGCCGCTCTGGAGGACAACTGACGCTGTGAAAACAGCTGCTGGGTCACACTACGGTTAAAGAATCTACTGAAAACGCTGCTGGAGCGGCGCCCCGTGTACAGAGGCCCAGTCCTCAGGTGTGTGACGTGTGTGTGACGTGACAGGTTTGACAGGTGTGACAGGTGTGTGACAGGTGTGTGACAGGTTTGACAGGTGTGTGACAGGTTTGACAGGTGTGTGTGACAGGTGTGTGACAGGTTTGACAGGTGTATGTGACTGGTGTGTGACAGGTGTGTGTGACGTCTGCCAGGTGTGACAGGTGTGACGGGTATGTGACAGGTGTGACTGGTGTGACAGGTGTGACGGGTATGTGAAAGGTGTGACGGGTGTGACAGGTATGTGACAGGTGTGACGGGTATGTGACAGGTGTGACTGGTGTGACTGGTGTGACAGGTGTGACGGGTATGTGACAGGTGTGACAGGTGTGACAGGTATGTGACAGGTGTGACGGGTATGTGACAGGTGTGACTGGTGTGACAGGTGTGACGGGTATGTGACAGGTGTGACAGGTGTGACAGGTGTGACGGGTATGTGACAGGTGTGACAGGTGTGACAGGTATGACTGGTGTGACAGGTGTGACGGGTATGTGACAGGTGTGACTGGTGTGACAGGTGTGACGGGTATGTGACAGGTGTGACAGGTGTGACAGGTATGTGACAGGTGTGACAGGTGTGACGGGTATGTGACAGGTGTGACTGGTGTGTAACAGGTGTGACGTGTGTGTGTGACTGGTGTGTGATAGGTGTGTGTGACGTGTGCCAGGTGTGACAGGTGTATGACATGTGTGACGTGTGTGGACAGAGGAACAGCTTGCTGCTGAGGGACAGAGGGACAGAGGGACCGCTTTCTCCTGAGGGACAGAGGGACAGAGGGACAGCTTGCTCCTGAGACAAAGCTGTGCATGTCAAAGAGAAAAAGTGTCGTGTCAGAGTTTTCAGGGACAGTTGCATAGTGTCTCCATATCCTCACCACCCCTCTCACACACACACACACACACACACACACACACACACGCACACACACACGCTGCCCTCTGGTGGTCAGAAATGTAGCAGCAGCAGAGAACATATTCACAGTTAAACATGACGACAGGAAATGTGATCAAATCATCAAATCCAAAACGCTCAGCGTGAATGTTTTCAGTTGTCGTTAGTTTTTAATTTATACAGATGTGTGTGTGTTGTTGTGTTACTTTGTTTTTTCTGCAGATGTGTGTGTTTCTGTGTTATTTCTGTATTGCTGTTATTTTGTGTTATTTCTGCAGATGTGTGTGTTTTGTGTTATCTTTTGTTATTTTTGTGTTGTGTGTGCTTTTTGTGTTATTTCTGTAGATGTGTTATTTAAGCAGATTTTGTGTGTGTTGTGTTATTTCTGCAGATGTGTGTGTGTTGTGTTATTTTGTGTTATTTCTGCAGACGTGTGTTGCTGTGTTATTTTGTGTTATTTCTGCAGATGTGTGTTGTGTTATTTTGTGTTATTTCTGTGTTGTTGTTGTGTTATTTCTGCAGATATGTGTGTTGTGTTATTTCTGCAGATGTGCGTGTTGTGTTATTTCTGCAGATGTGCGTGTGTGTGTTGTTGTGTTATTTCTGCAGATGTGTGTGTTGTGTTATTTCTGCAGATGTGTGTTGTGTTATTTTGTGTTATTTCTGTGTTGTTGTTGTTGTGTTATTTCTGCAGATGTGTGTGTTGTGTTATTTCTGCAGATGTGTGTGTGTTGTGTTATTTTGTGTTATTTCTGTGTCGTGTGTGTGGGACTCGTCTGAGTCGCGGTCAGATGATCTGCTGTGGTTTAACATGTTAAAGCTCTCTGGGCTCCTCTGACTGAATGTTGCGTGTGCTCGTGTGGTGGCGGCACATTTCAGGTATACGGTAAAACGAACTTTGCAGAGGCATTCAGAATTTGCTCAACTTGCAGCTTCAGAGGTCAAAGGTCAGGTTTCGTTGCCATTCTTTCATGAATTAAATATTTTTATTAACATCAGAAATGATTTATTCTCCGTGTTCGCAGCCTGTTTCCCTCCTTCTGCTTCTCTGTTTCTTTCTTCTCTCTGTTGCTGCAGAGAAAATATGTTGTTAAATAAAATAATTTAGAAACGTTGAACCTTCAAACAAGCTGAGAACCGTGAACTCACCGCGATGACACGTTCAGGTAAAATGGGACAGTTTGTTTTTGTTTTTAAAGATTTAAGTCCATTGAATATTTCAGTCATTTATTAAATCATAATGTAACCTGTGATTCAATCAAACAAAAACTGTCCGTCTCTGACATGTTTCCTTGTTGTCTTGCTGCGAGTTTTAGTGTGAAATTCTGATAAAGGCGTTGAGCATCAACGCTGTGAGGTGTTTGGATAAATTAATCAAAATAAATTAATTATTAACTGGATTAAATTAAATCAGAGTGAAGCAGACGACTGAAACGAACCTTGTCTTGTTTTAGTTTTTCAGATGCACTTTTAGAAGACTGAACTTTAATTTTCACACTGTGTTTAAAAGACGACTAATAAATCCACCGAGTGTCTGAGCGCCGGCTTCACTCTGCAGCGCCAAACGTGAAAATCAGACGATGGACGCTCAAAACACGTCCTAATGTCTCCACAGAGGACGCTGCGGCGCGGCTTAAACACGTCAAGGCCGTTTGTCCTTTCAGACTCTATGACATTTTGAGGCTTTCAGCTCCTAAAATCTCTGTGAGGGACGTCCCGTCAGCTGCTGAGACATCCAAGCAGAGACACACTGGAGACGTCACAGGTTTGATCCGTGACAGGACGTGTCCCGCGCCCTGACTGGACTCCAACATGAAGACGAAGAAGTTTCAGGTTTTTATTCAGAAGGAAACATTTGAATATTTACAGAAAAGTCTCTCTGATGTCACTGATTATTTCTGTTTTGATTGTGTAACTTTGCAGAGCGTCCGTCATGAAGCATCTTGAACAGATTCACAGAGACATCCTCTGAGGGACACAGTCCTGAACGCTGCGCTGTAGTGGACATTAACCAATCCAACATCTACAAAAAAAAAAAACAGCTTGTCTTCGTCTTCAAGTCTTTTCTGTTTCAAACTGAACAGTTTGAAAATCCACAGACTGAAAGTAACAGATGGACGGGGACATCCTCTGTCTGTCTGATGATGTCTATTTAACGCCTGTCCAACATGAAGACTCTGTCTTCATGGACACAATGTCTGTCAGTGTGGACATTGGGACTTGGGTGGACATTGGGACCTGTGTGGACAGTTGGACTGGTGTGGACATTAGAACGGTGTGGACATTTGGACTGGTGTGGACAGTCGGACTGGTGTGAACATTCAGACCGATGTGAACAGTAGGACATTAGAACTGGTGTGGACATTAGGACCAGGGTGGAAAGTAGGACATTAGGACCGGGGTGGACAGTAGGACCGGTGTGGACAGTGGGACCAGGATGGACAGTAGGACTGGTGCGCACAATGGGACCAGGATGGACAGTAGGACTGGTGTGGACAGTGGGACCAGGATGGACAGTAGGACTGGTGCGGACAGTGGGATCAGGATGGACAGTAGGACTGATGTGGACAGTGGGACCAGGATGGACAGTAGGACCGATGTGGACAGTGGGACCAGGATGGACAGTAGGACTGGTGTGAACATTAGGACCAGTGTGGACAGGGTACAGGGTGGACATTAAATTTGTCACTGTTTTGGCAGATGTCGTCTAGTTGACTCTGTCTCGTAGACTTGTCCTCCTCTGTGAGGACACAGTCTCTGTGGGAGGACAGATTCTGAAGCATCTGTCTCCAGATGTCCAAACTTTGAGATGATGGACTATGATTAATGGAAAAAGTAATTTCCTCTGCGAGACATCAAACAGACAAGACGTGGAACAGACAATATGAAGGTCCCTCGTGTTCATCATGTCCTAGCCTTCCTGTGGACACGTTCTCGCTCCTGCAGGTCTGTGTTCGTCTCAGCTGTGTCTCTGTGTCCTTGTCTTTCTATCAATATTTTTTCGTATGTGTGTTTGTGAATATACGCGTTTTGTCCTCTGTGTGATGATGTCTCAATCTGTCCAAAATTAAAGACTGACCTGGAGGAGATGAGTACTCTGGACGGAGGAGACATCTGCAGAGACACTTTTTTTACTTCCTGTTCTTCACCAGCCTCAGTCTGTCCTTCTCTCTGTCTTCTTGTCTGTCCTTTGTCTGTTCTGTCTGTCTTCGTGTCTGTCCTCCTCTCTTTCCTCCTGTTTGTCTTCCTGTATGTCCTCTGTCTGGTCCTGTCTGTCCTCTGTCGGTCTTTCTGTCTGTCCTTTCTGTCCTCTGCCAGTCCTCCTCGCAGTCCTACTGTGTGTCCTCTGTCTGTCCACCTCTCTGTCCTCTGTCCTGTCATTGGCTGAGGCTCTCTCCCAGCAGCCAATAGGTGGTCATCTGTCCTTTCCCTTTGACCTCGATGTCTCCTCTCAGCTGCAGCTGGAAGCAGTTGAAGTCCAGCAGGACGTCTCGAGTTGCTGCAGAGACGTGGATCTTCAGTGCTGAAAGAGCAACAACAACAAAAAAACAAACATCAGAGGACAAAAAGGCCCAGAGGGACAGAGAGGACAGACAGCAGGGACATTAATCTGATAAAACATGTTGGACAGGATTTGTTTCAGAGATGCTCAGATTCAAATATTCAAGCAGCTGATTCTGTAAAAACTGTGTCCAACATCCCATTTCAGCACATTGTCCCTCCACATCCAGCAGGGAATGTTCCCATAACACTGGCTAACGTTCCCTACTGGTTACATTAATGTTTTAAAGGAAACATTCTAATCTAATGTTCAAAGAACGTTTTAAGGATGTTTATCATTTCAAATAATGTTCCTGTGAGGTTCAATAAGACGTAATGTTTGAACTGCAACACTCTGAGGATGTTTTGGTGATGATGAGAGGTGACAGATCAGAGAACGTTCCTTTAAAAAATGTTCCCGCAATGTTACATGAGAACAAAGGAAGAACATTTTCAAAGCAACATTTGACTTTAGAGGATCCTTATGATCACACTAGTAAACCCATCAGCACCATCATCACCATCACCATCACCATCATTATCACCATCACCATCATCACCATCATCATCACCATCAACATCATCACCATCATTATCATCATCACCATCATCATCACCACCATCATCACCATCAATATCCCCATCCTCACCATCATCATCATCATCATCATCATCATCATCATCATCACCATCACCATCATCACCATCATTATCATCATCACCATCACCATCATCATCACCACCATCATCACCATCAATATCCCCATCCTCACCATCATCATCATCATCATCATCATCATCATCATCATCACCATCACCATCATCATCACCATCAACATCATCACCATCATTATCATCACCATCACCATCATCATCACCACCATCATCACCATCAATATCCCCATCCTCACCATCATCATCATCATCACCATCATCACCATCATCACCATCAATATCCCCATCCTCACCATCATCATCATCATCACCATCATCACCATCAATATCCCCGTCCTCACCATCATCATCATCATCACCATCATCATCACCATCAACATCATCACCATCATTATCACCATCACCATCATCACATCATCATCACCATCAACATCATCACCATCATCATCACCATCATCATCACCATCATCATCACCATCAACATCATCACCATCATTATCACCATCACCATCATCACCATCATCATCACCATCAACATCATCATCATCATCACCATCACCATCAATATCCCCGTCCTCACCATTATCATCATAACCATCATCATCAACATCATCACCATCATCATCACCATCATCAACATCATCATCATCATCATCATCATCGTGTGTGTCTGCGTGTGTGCGTAGTTCTGACCTTCTCCGCTGGACTCCATACGTGACGACGTGTTGACGGTGTCCCCAAACAGACAGTAACGAGGCATCTTCAGACCGACCACGCCCGCACACACAGGACCTGACACACACAGGAAGTAACACACAGAAAGTAAAAGACACAGGAAATTACACACCGGAAGTCGCATACAGGAAGCAACACAAACAGGGAGCAACATGTTGACTTGTTATCATTTATAATAATGACAATTTCCATGTCCTTAAGGGACATGTGTTTGTCTTGTAGTGTTGGACACATTTTATGGACATGTTATGGGGACAGGTGTTATGGACATGTTATGAGGACAGGTGTCTCTGGATCAATGAAGTGATTTAAATTTAATGTGTTTTAATATTTTCGTGTCACGTGCACACTGTGTGTGTTTCAGACTTCACGTGCACGCTGTGTGTTTCTGTCTCAGACTTCACGTGCACGCTGTGTGTTTCTGTCTCAGACTTCACGTGCACGCTGTGTATGTTCTCACCGCTGTGTATTCCTATCCTCAGCTTCAGCTGCTGCTCTGGTCTGTGGCGGATCTTGAAGGATCGGACGGCGTCCAGCAGGGCGAGTGCCATGCGAGCGATCTCTCTGCCGTGCAGCTTCCCATTCCTCACTGGCAGCCCGGACACCACCATGTAGGCATCGCCGATGGTCTCCACCTGGGGGCGCCACAAGAGCACAAACAGCTGTAGTGTCTCACAGAGCGCTGATGTCTGCTGTGGTCTGATTTAAACCATCACAACAAACTACTGGCTGCTTGAGATACTGCAGTATTTCCGCTTTATACCACGTTATACTTTTACTGCACCTCATCTCAGAGGTAAAAGTTTCCTGCACCACCTTTATCCCACAGCGTCAGTGACCCTGCAGACTCTGTGATCAATAAAATGTATTCTGCTCTCCGCTGATTTTAAAGAGTTACAAACCATTTGCTGAACAAATGTTAACACGTAGCTCAAAAGCTAAAACAAAAACAAAACTTTTCCTGCAGATTAAATGATTAATGTCATCATGATGGAAACATTTTGTGTTGATTTAATCACCTTGTAAACATCAAAGTTGTCAATGATGGCATCGAAGCACGTGTAGAGGTCATTCAGCAGAGTCACCACCTGCAGAGAGATTCAACACTCAGTGGCCTCAAATCAGGTAGAAAAAGCACTGAGCATGAGGAGGTGCAGCTCTCATGTCAGTGTGCATGAGGAGGTGCAGCTCTCATGTCAGTGTGCATGAGGAGGTGCAGCTCTCATGTCTGTGTGCATGAGGAGGTGCAGATCTCATGTCTGTGCATGAGGAGGTGCAGATCTCATGTCTGTGTGCATGAGGAGGTGCAGATCTCATGATTTTTTTTATAAAAAGAGATTGCGCTCCCCTCCTGTAATTGTCATGATTTTTATAGTTTTTATTATTTATTGTTATTATTTTAGATATTTTTACCTCCATGGGCGTGCTCTCTGCAGAGAGCGCTGTGAAACCAACGATGTCACTGAAGTAGATAGTGACGGAGTCAAAAGCCTCAGCCTGAACCGTCTCTCCTCGTTTCAACTGCTCCGCCACTGAACTGAGGACAGACAGAGCTAAAATATGTCAGGCAGATGAAACATATCGTACAAAAAACAAACGAAGTACTCACTATGGTAGTATTTGCAGTATTAGTACTCACTGTGCTAGTATTTGCTGTATTAGTACTCACTGTGGTAGTATTTGCTGTATTAGTACTCACTGTGGTAGTATTTGCTATATTAGTACTCACTGTGGTAGTATTTGCTGTATTAGTACTCACTGTGGTAGTATCTGGTAGAGCAGCGCTTCAGCCTTGCGTTTCTCCTCGTGGTACGCCTGCGTTCGTTCCTCCACCAGCTCCTCGAGGTTGTTGGCGTACTGCTCCATACGGGACAGAAGGTTGTCCAGGATGTTGGTCCTCGACTCCCTGAACAAACACACATACACACACACACACACACACACAAACACACACAAATAGTAAAGTGTGAATCACAGTTTGTGTGGTTTAAAATCATAAAAAGTGAAACACAGTTATTGCAGACTCAGTTTGAACAGGTGAGGGTTTCGGCGGTCGCAGCACTGACTTGTTCTGTTTGCGCAGCAGCAGGCGGATCTGGTTGAACTCCGGCCTCTCGGTGGGCTCCTCAGCCCAGCAGCGCTGCATCAGCTGACCCAGCTCGGGACTGTGGCTCTGAGGGTCCACAGTGGGTCTGAGGCAGGGCCACTCGCCCAGGATCACCCGGTCCACGATCTCTGAGGACGGAGACAGGGACACTTATAAAAAGCAGTCCAGCCTTTGAGCCACAGAGAGAGATGATCAGTAACCAAAAACAGACTGATGGTTTTTATACCAAAAGAGAAGAAAAGCAGATAAACCGGACTGAGAGAAGGAGACTCTGCTGGATGAAGATGCCAAAAGAAAAAACAGATGCTAATTGTCGACCACTCGGAGATAACTGATGTTGACAGAAATAAAAACTGTGAATGTTCCTTTTTTAAACTGCCACCAAAAAAACTCTGATTAACTCCTCCAAGGACAAAACCACATTTCATTAGATTTCAGCGTCCACTGTGTGAGATTCAGGGGGAGTGAACTCTTTCTGGACAGAATTTCTGAGCCGGTTCGTATGTCACACTGGTAAATGAGTGCCGGTGTGTCTGCGCCACGGTGGCTAGCGGGCGATATGAAAATGCAGACGTACAGCCTGAAGTTTGAGCGGCAGCCCGACAGCTGGAGAGACTCTGCTGGAGGACGTGTCTCTGCGGGGGGAGGACAGACATCTGGAGGGACATCCTACCACAGTTCATCTACATAGACTGTTTGATGCAGAGCTGAGCAGAGGTGTCCCTTTAAGGTGAAAGGTGTCTGTCCCTCTGGAGCAGCTGTTTTTTTGGTGCCGTTCTTATAGAGCAGCATATTGTGGTCTTGTCTTTTATCTGACAGGTGCTGCTCGGTTAACGATGAACCTCCTAAAGAACTAAAGAAAAAATAAAAACGTGTCTGACATCACTTTAAGTATACGACCTTTGGGGCTGAGGGGGTCTCCGTCCAGGTAAAAGGCTCCTCGACGCAGCGCCACCTCCTGCAGGATGATGCCGAAGCTGTAGACATCTCCTTTCTGTGTCCCCTGAGGAGGAGGAGACTCCATCCGGAGCAGCTCCGGAGCCATCCACAGCCTCTCTGCAGGGGGACAACCAGGACAAACCACTGACCAACAGCACTCATTCCAAAGAGACATCAGCCAATGAGACGGACACTCACGGGCATAGTAGGCATGAGCATCTTTTCCTGAGTTGCTCTCAGACTGAAAGCTGGACAGACCATAGTCTGTAATCTTCAGGACAAAGCGGTTGTCCACCACACAGTTGGACGACTTGAGTTTCCCATGAGAGACGATGACGCTGTTGTGGAGGAACACCATGCCCTGCAGAGACAGATGGACAGACAGATGGACAGACAGGTCTGCAGTTTACAGTTTCAGATTTCAGAAAAATGTAGAAAACCAGCAGCAGAAGATCAAAGATGAAGACGGTAACCTTAACGATGTCGTTGATGAGAGAATATTTAAACATCCAGTCCAGAGTGATGCTGTCATTCTCCAAGATGTCCTGAAGACACAAAAGACAGACTGTCAACACAGAACAGACAGACAGAGAGAGAAAGACAGACAGACAAGTGGAGAGAGGGACAGACAGGTGGACAGATGGACAGGCATGTGTACCTGCAGGCTTCCTCGGGGACAGTACTCTGTGATGATGCAGGTGTTTGGAGGGTCGATGCACGCTCCGATGAACCTCGTCAGGTGTTCGTTCTGAACGTCTCGCATCTACACACATGCACACACATGCACACACAAGCACATACAAACACACACACACACACACACACACGCACACACACACACACACACACACACGCACACACACACACACAGTGTCTTTACAGTAAGGAAGACACTGTGTGTCTGTGGCTGAGGTTTTAACGTTGACAGGTTTAGTGGTTGATTTATTTTCTCAGTTCTGAGAGTTTTGAGGGTTCTGAGATTCTGAGGGTCCTGAGGTTCTGAGGGTTCTGAGGGTTCGGAGGGTTCTGAGGGTTCTGAAGGTTCGGAGGGTTCTGAGGGTTCTGAAGGTTGTGAGATTCTGAGGGTTCTGAAAGTTCTGAAGGTTCTGAGATTCTGAGTGTTCTGAAGGTTCTGAGATTCTGAGGGTTCTGAAAGTTCTGAAGGTTCTGAGATTCTGAGGGTTCTGAAGGTTCTAAGATTCTGAGGGTTCTGAGGTTCTGAGGGTTCGGAGGGTTCTTAGGGTTCTGAGATTCTGAGGTTCTGAGGTTCTGAGGGTTCTGAGAGTTCGGAGGGTTCTGAGAGTTCTCAGGTTTCTAAGGTTCTGAGGTTCTGAGGACCGGAGTCTGTGAACACTCACGTGTTTGAGTTCGAACAGAACCTTCCTGTTGAGCTCGATGCGTTTCCTGTTGGTGTACTTGATGGCTGCGATGTTTCCCTGGAAGAACAGAAGAACAAAGGGAACTTAAGAGCGTTAACTCCCGTTAACATCAGTCCGATCCGCCTGTTTGCCATCACACACGAAAATCTGTCCGAAATCTTCACACCGACGATGTTTTAACAGACGGCAGCTGGAGCTTCAGCATTTCTGTTTCAGCAAACTGAATTCTCTCAAACGGAAGGAAGCAACAAACTCACAGCCTGAGTCCGAACACCTGCCCCGGTACGGTCATAAGATGGTGACGATGTGCACAAACTGAAAACCCCCACTGAGGGCCCCAGTTCAGGGCCCCAGCTCAGGGCCCCAGCTCAGGGTGGGGCCCCTGTAGATGCAGCATTCGACTACACCATCAGAAATAATCAGCCCATCCTGTAACAACCAGCTGCAGCTCTGTCACCAAAATCTGGTTCAGATCTGGACCATCAATAAAACCCTGGCCCTAAAATCAGGTCCAAACATCTGGCACACAAATAGAACGAGCCATTGTGACTCATCATCATCATCATGATGAAGGATAAACAGAGCATCATCATCATCATCATCATCATCATCATCATGAAGGATAAACAGAGCATCATCATGATGATGAAGGATAAACAGAGCATCATCATCATCATCATGATGGAGGATAAACAGAGCATCATCATCATCATCATCATGATGAAGGATAAACAGAGCATCATCATCATCATCATCATCATCATCATCATCATCATCATGAAGGATAAACAGAGTATCATCATGATGATGAAGGATAAACAGAGCATCATCATCATCATCATGATGGAGGATAAACAGAGCATCATCATCATCATCATCATGATGAAGGATAAACAGAGCATCATCATCATCATCATCATCATCATCATCATGATGAAGGATAAACAAAGCATCATCATCATCATCATCATCATCATGATGAAGGATAAACAGAGCATCATCATCATCATCATCATCATCATCATCATCATCATCATGATGAAGGATAAACAAAGCATCATCATCATCATCATCACTACACAAACACACACTGACCTTATAGTAACCCGTCTTCGCAAAAACCTGCAAGTTTCCATCAGCAGTCATCAGGGAGCCGTAGTTAGAGCCTCTCTGCAGTGACACACACACACACACACACACACACACACACACACACACACACACACACTGTTAACTGTGTGTTTCTGTGTGTGTGATATACTGTGTGCTAATGTGTGTGTGTGTGTGTGTGTGTGTGTTACAGTGCACGTGTTCTTATGTGTGTGTTCTGACCAGGGACAGTGTGATCCTGCTGCCGCTCCGCAGCACTTTGTCCACGTTGCTCATCTGGATGTCGTCCCAAGAAATCCTCCAGAGCTGAGCTACCAGCTCCCTCTCCAACTTCATCCTCCTGCAGAGATACGAGGGGGACAGAGACAGTGACACAAAGGGACAGAGGGACAGCGAGGCAGAGGGACAGAGAGAGACACAGAGGGACAGAAAGAGACACAGAGAGACAGAGACACAGAGAGAGACAGAGAGGGACAGAGACAGATTATGGCCCAATGCAGTTTCCTGTTGGACACTGTTATAAATGTGGAGGACGCTGTGGGTTCAGAAAGCAGAGACCAAAGTTACTGAGTCATTTGTTTCAGGTTCATTTTTGAAACTCACAGCAGCAGACATGCTGAGTCATCATATATAACCCTAACCAACACGCTGAGTTACCATATTTAGTCCCAACCAACACGCTGAGTCATCATATCTGACCACAACAAATGCGCTGGTTGTGATTGGTCGACCTGCTCGGGGTGGTCTGTGATTGGTCGACCTGCTCGGGGTGGTCTGTGATTGGTCGACCTGCTCGGGGTGGTCTGTGATTGGTCAACCTGCTCGGGGTGGTCTGTGATTGGTGTGGGAGCTGTAATGGTGGTGGTTCCATGTTGGTGGCGTGCGGTGTGAGACACTCACCTGTAGATGAAGATGGCGATGGTGAGCGTCATGGTGAAGATGAAGACGACCACGATGAAAACCATCTGATGGATGGTGACGGTCTCTGTCAGAGGGAGAGAAACCGTTCAGACACACATTCATTCAACTCTGGTGAGTAAAGGGTTAAACCGGATTCAACAAAGTTTCACAAACACAAACTGAGTGACAGAGCAGCAGCTGAGCAGCAACTGAGCAGCAGATGAGCAGCAGCTCACAGAGCAGCTCACAGAGCAGCTCACAGAGCAGCTCACAGAGCAGCTCACAGAGCAGCTCACAGAGCAGCTCACAGAGCAGCTCACAGAGCAGCTCACAGAGCAGCTCACAGCTGAACTGGAGACAAACTAAAGACACAATGTGTGGGACATAGACTGTGAACTGACTGGCCAGGCAGACGGGGTTGTCATTCTTGAAGCCACAGACAGGGACATCAGGGGGATGGACTCCGCCAGGCCACTGCAGCGAGACTCCAGGTCTGGCCGTCAGCTGCTCCTCGGAGCTGTTGTACACCAGAACGATCTGGAACCAAATACAGTCACAGCATGATGAACTAAAAGGAACGTGTCCCTCATGTTCACGTTTGCGGCAGACACTTCGCTCATGTTTGTCTCTGTCTTCATAAGCCAGACATCAGACACCTGCAGCGTCAGCAAACACATGGGGACATCTGGGCGACAGCTGATATAGAAGAGACATTTTCTTGGAGCAGGACTGTTTTAAAATGATTTTAACTCTGTGTGCAGAGCAGAATGTGGGCAGGGTCGCTCTACGACCTCTACGACCTCTGTGACCTCTATGACCTCTGTGACCTCTACGACCTCTGTGATGTCAACAACCTCTCTGACCTCTACGACCTCCACTAGCTCTGTGACATCTACAGACACCAAAAAATTAGTACATGCATTTGTCACCTCTAGGCTGGATTACTGTAACCGTGCGTACCCACCAAACGCGATAAAAATTATTTCATCGCGCCTCAAATGAAATCGCGTCGCGCCGGACGCTCCAGTTTTGACGCTGCATTAAAACCCCAAAATGGGACTCGACGTGCGACGAAATCGCGCCGCGCGTTGAGCCCGCCCAAACAACAACATTTCTTCCGCCATTTCATTCTCTCGTTGACGATCGCTGCACCGCACCTGCTCTGGAGAAGTTCCCAGCGTCGTCTGCGGGCTAGGCGCCGACGTCGGTTCTGGGTGCATGCTACCCTACGGAGGCGGCATGAGCTCGGCGGCGTGAGCTCGGCGAGTTCCACCGTCTCCTGCAACAAGGGACAGGAACTGTCGTACAGCTCTGGGTGAGCGGTGACGGCGACGATAAGCTGCTCCTCCATTGTTTCTGGCGGTTTGATTAGATTTTGCGAGGGAACACCAGGACGTCCATACGTCAGCACGTCGATGACGATCTCAACGCTGATAGGCTGTCACGGCGCGTCTTCATGCGACGACGCCGCAAAAGTTCAATTATTTCAACTCGAGCGTTGGACGCGTTCGACGCGAAATTCGCGTCCAACGCGTCCAACGCGCTGCGTAATCGCGTCCATCGCGTCGCCCGGCAAAATGAGGCGTCAAATCGCGTCTTTGCATTGACTTTGTATGTAATCTTGAGGCGCGATCATTTTTAATCGCGTTTGGTGGGTACGCACCGTAACTCCCAATTATTTGGTTGCCCCAAAAAATCTCTTAGGTCTCTCCAGCTGGTGCAGAACGCTGCTGCTCGTGTTCTAACAGGAACCAAGAAAAGGGACCATATCTCTCCTGTTTTAGCCTCTCTGCACTGGCTCCCTGTGAAATCCAGGATTGAGTTTGAAATCCTCCTCCTTACTTACAAAGCTCTAAATGTTCAGGCTCCATCCTATCTGTCACAGCTCATAGTTCCCTGTCGACCCTCAAGATCACTGTGCTCTGAAAACGCAGGGTTACTTGTGGTTCCCAAAGTCTCCAAAAGTAGGATGGGAACCAGAGCCTTCAGCTACCACGCTCCTCTCCTATGGAACCATCTTCCAGGTTCGGTCAGAGAGGCAGACAGACACCGTCTCCACTTTTAAGGGTAGACTTAAGACCTTCCTCTTTGATAAATATTATAATCAGGGCTGGCTCAGGTTACCTGGACCTGCCCCTAGTTAGGCTGACATAGGTTTAGGCTGCCTTCATCAGTGACGCTGCTCATGATTTGTCAGACTATGGCAACTGGACTTGCAGAGACCTCAGAGAACACGTCCAGAGTTGCTGCTGCTGAAGGGTAGTTCGATTCAAGACTTTAAGACTTTTTTAATGACTAATTTTAAAATAACCAACCTGAACTGAATTGAGGTCAGTTGTTGACCATCAGAAGCAGTTTTTTATTGGAACATAAAAAAGGTGATTTCTGTCCTGACTCCCATCCAGTCGAGTTTGAAAAACTTTTTGCATATAATACAGAGCCTTGCACAAATCGCCCTCTACTCAATCTGCTCCTCTCAGTTCGTCCCAGGAGCTGCGACAGCTGACCTGCAGATGTATTCTCTGCTCGGATTCTCTACTCGGAGCAATACAATTCATCAAATCAAATTCAAAAATCTTTGCTTTTTTTGTTTTTTGAAAGATGAAGATGTTTTGGTACCATTTTTAGATGAATTAATTCAAGGCCTATAGAGATTTTTAAGGATGCACAAGAACCTTGATATTAATGAAAATATTCATTCTTTAAATGAAGCGCTCACCTGGAAGGTGCTGATGTTGGTGTCCATCATGTCCCATAGAGCAAAGTCCGTCTCTCTGTCTCCGTTCTCGTCCAGATGGACGAGTCCTGTAACACCTGAGGAACAGCAAAAAGTTTCAACATCAGGTGAGAAACAAACAGCAAACTGTCATCTCAACAGGATTTTCACATTTTACAGAAAACGGATACACAACACAACACATCTCCAGCAGCCAAGAAGCAGGCGAGCAGCAGCTGAGCAGCCGAACAGCCGAGCAGCCGACAAGAAGCTGATGAGCAGCAGATGAGCAGCAGCTGAGCAGCCGAACAGCCGAGCAGCCGACGAGAAACTGATGAGCAGCAGATGAGCAGCAGCTGAGTAGCCGATGAGAAGCAGACGAGCAGCAGCTGAGCAGCTCACAGAGCTAAAATCTGTATCTGTGGAGTCTGCAGAGAGCAATAAAGCAGCTTCATGTTGCCGCTGGAAATCTGTCTGCCTTGAAAGCAGTGAAGATGTTCTCCAGATAACAAATGGTTAAACTGAGAGGGAGTTTTTTGGTGTGTTCCCTGTAGCAGTGCGGCATCGTGTTCCCTGTAGCGATGTGGCATGATGTTTTCCTGTAGTGCTTCATAATAACTCCGAACTGAAATGTATCCAGGCTTTGCCGAAATGGACGAATCGTGTGCTTTGTTTGAATGCTTTCACTTTTCATTGAACTTCATTCTTCTGACAACTTCTGTTACTTTTGAAATTAGGAATTTTGCATGAAAAAAACATGAAAAATGTATCAAACATGTTTTATTATGAGGACTGTTTTATTATTACAGCCTTAAGTCTAACTGAGAGTCGATTAGACGATTAATCAGTTAATCAATGTTTACCAATCAGCAGAACATTAGTGTGAAAGGATTCTGATGGTGGAAATCATTATTCCTGTAAAAATATTTCATGATTTCATGTTTCTACATTTTTCTGATTAAACTTGCACAGAACTCACTGACGGACCATTTCCTTTTTGTAACAGTATTTTTACTGCGTGCTGTCAGCACTTTTACTGCAGTGAAGGATCTGAATATTTACATATCCTGATTTTAAATGAGATGAAAACAAGTTTTGACAGTTTCACAGCCTGTCAGCTAGTTTTGTTCTGATGTCATGAGGGGGCGGGGTTAGAGGTCAGATAATGAGGCGGCGGTCAGCGTCTGCCGCACGATGACATTTTACTGACGGCCATTTTAGACGAGAGGCACCCTGCTGCTGAAATGTCACCAGCTCACAGAGGTTATTATAGTCATAAATACACACCCTGACACGCACACACACACACACACACACACACACACACACTCACTTAGTGATTCTGAGCCTGTCATTTACATTCATTAAGTTTGATTGCTGGAAGGCTGCCTCCTCCTCCTCCTCCTCCTCCTGTTTACGCTGTTTGTTCTGCCTCTTTTTGCACCTCTGATCTGATGATGGACTGCGTTTCCTCGTCTCAGGCTTTGCTTTGTGTGCAGTGACAGTAACGTGTAATCTAATCGGAGACGTTGGAGGCTGTGATGTCATCTCAGAGCGCACCAACGTCACATCACTTCCTCCCCAACAGTTGACACTACAGTGCAAACAAAGGTTGTTTTTCGGACACGAAGCGTGCGCAGCCGTGAAGCTGATGAACACAGATCAGCTGTAATATTCCCGATCCATCAGACCGGTGAGAAGTGGCTGTCCATTAGTTAATGGAGCGGAAACAGCGCACGGAGCGAGCTGTAATCTGATCTGCCTCTCAGTCTTGTTCATGGCCGGCCTCCTTCCTCTCGTGTCCTATTTGTCATGGATATTATCTCCAATGAAATCTTATTACTCTGCCGTGCTCTCCTTTTCCTTTTCTTTCATTCTGCCTCCTCACACATCATCATCCTCTGCTGCCGTCCGTGGCCTCACTGAGGGTTAATATTCACGGCTGAGGATCAGCTCCTGTGCGGAGGCAGCACTCATTAGAAAAAGTACATGCACTCATGAAAAGCGAAATGTCATCATGGTGGTTCGGACTTGAAAGAAGAAAAAAGAAATCCATCTATCTTTACGTTTTAAAGTCTTTATGTTTATTTTTGCTGTAGTGACTCAGGTCCAACATTGCTAATTTTAAATAAATCCGATTTTGATTTTCAGGAGAAATATTCAACTTTGAACAGCCTGAGAATGTCTGTAATTACAAGGCTGAAGATTTTCATTCATAAAAAATCACTTTAAAGGAATAGTTTGGATATTTTTAAGCGTGGTTGTGTGAGATATGTATCCAGAGACCGCTGCCGCCATCAGTTACTGATATTTATATTAGTGAGTTTGGTGAATCCAAATTAACCCTTTAAAACACCAAACTCACAACAACACAAACTATCTAACTGATGAGGGCAGCAGGAGGCGCCACACCCAGAGCACTAATTTCTCTTGTTTCAGAGGAGATGCTCGGCAGGCATGTTCAGATGCCATGTTGTTGTGCACGAATTCCCGAAAACCTGCTCAACCCGACAACCTGCTCAACCCGACAACCTGCACAACCCGACAACCTGCACAACCAGACAACCTGCTCAACCTGTCCACCTTCACAACCCGACAACCTGCTCAACCTGTCCACCTGCACAACCTGTCCACCTGCACAACCAGACAACCTGCTCAACCTGTCCACCTGCACAACCTGTCCACCTGCACAACCAGACAACCTGCTCAACCTGTCCACCTGCACAACCTGTCCACCTGCACAACCCGACAACCTGCTCAACCTGTCCACCTGCACAACCTGTCCACCTGCACAACCCGACAACCTGCTCAACCTGTCCACCTGCACAACCTGTCCACCTGCACAACCCGACAACCTGCTCAACCTGTCCACCTGCACAACCAGACAACCTGCTCAACCCGACAACCTGCACAACCTGTCCACCTTCACAACCCGACAACCTGCTCAACCTGTCCACCTGCACAACCCGACAACCTGCACAACCTGTCCACCTGCACAACCAGACAACCTGCTCAACCCGACAACCTGCACAACCTGTCCACCTACATGTGTTAAACAGACTTTAATTAGAGCTGGTGCAGGTCTGTTTTTAGGGGCCACTTTTGGTCCTGAAAGCTGGAAGATGTTGCCTAGTAACCGGACCAGCTGACAGCAGGTTCATCCTGCCTGTAAATGAAAGATTCGAGAAGGCTGACAGATGTGATGTGACATGTTGCCAACACTGACAAGTGATGATTCAGACAACACGTCTCAGAAATGTGCGTCTTTACAACACAGGCCCGGACGGAGGATGTTTTTTTTCACAGTGTGATTTGTGTCTTTAATCTGCAGTAAATTATCACTGAGAATATTAATACATTGCACACTACCTCATCTTAGACAAAAAAAACGTGCCTCCTGCGGCAGCTTTCGCCTTCATTTGTCTCATGTTTTCTCTTTAGAAAAAAATGAAAAGCAGATAAACAAAGCCGTCTTAATGTTGCTGTCAGCGTTCACACGTCCATCACAATGCCAGTAAAGTTTGTACATCATGAGTTAAGTTTTTCAGTCGCAGGTGATTCTGGATGACGTTTCTGTCTTCTGGAGGCTGTTCTGGGCTGAGTGGTAAAGCTACAGCGAAGATCCTGGTATCATCTGAAACAAGAAGATCTGAGGAGTCCAGCGGTACCAATCATGTTATGCCAGCTCTGCAGGAAGGGAACACTCCAAAGACAGCATGGTCATTTCACAGGGTCACTTGACCTCTGACCTCCAGATATCTGAATGAATATGGGTTCTGTGGGTCTTCATGAGTCTCCCCTTTACAAACACGGACTCTTCATGATGGTTCCATGCAGTTTTGGGCAAAAACCCTGCAGTCTTTTGCATGCAGTATAAAGATGTAATTTTGGCCTGTTGTATTTAAATATTTCGGGACCTTGGGGTCTCGAAATAGCTCCAAACTCCGAGCTTAGCTCACAGCTGCAGCTGGTCAGGTGGAGTGTTGTGACCTGATGCATGTCTGACCATCAAAGGGATCAACAGTTTCAGACGTACAGGAGCCGCATCAACCAGAGAAAGACGCCAAACTGGAGATCCTGAAAAGCGTTTATGCTTTATTTGATCCTAATCAAGACAATCTGAACTGCTTTACCTCATTAATATGCAAAACTGTTTGAAATGAAAAATAATAGAATTGTAAACTGGTGATAAAAATTGTGAGTAATTTCAATTTAAAAAAAAAAATCATTTCAGAGCCCCACTTCTTAATCATCCAAATTTGCTTCAGCCCAGCTGTGCCAAAAAAAATGAAGAAAAGCTCGAAGAGGAAGAAGAAGAGGAACTGGTACCGCAGTGAAACGAATGTACTGCTGAAGGAACTTAAACAAAATGTGATTTTCCAGAGCATTAGAACTGGAAAATCAAAACCCAGCGATGACAAACATTTGGCGTGTCAGCAGCAGCAGTGAATGTTCTCAGATGATTTACTTCAGTATAAGTACTAATACCACACTGTAAAAATACTAGTAAAAATCCTTCATTAAAGATTTTATGAAAAGTATGTAAGGACAACCAGCAAAAAGTATTCAAGTATTACAAGTAACATTTTTTAAAGTTAAATAATTAAAATAATTAAAAGCAAAAGCAGCACGTTGACAAATGTGAGAATTTTTTTTTTCCCAGAACAAAAAGATTGGCATTGATCGCTGCCAATTAATCTTTTAATCTATGGACTAATGGTACCTTTTCTATTTCTGCAAACATGGAGGTTGAATGATAATATCTGTCCCATGATGCAAGTCTGCAGATCAGTGCTTTGGGCTCCTGTTTGGGTATTTTGTTTTCTCTGGGCCTCTTTTCCGGTCAAGAATTACGGCTGCTGCGTTGCCAATTAATAATGAAAGATTTCACAGCATTTTGGGTGCAGAAGGCTAATGTTGCTACACAGTCAGGAGACCAAACTCAGATCCAACAGCAGAGAAAAACCGTCACATACAATGAGACAGTGATGTCACGTGACGGCGATGGTTTGATAAAGAAATATAAAATAGCTGGAGGCACCTTTTCATTGAAGCAACCTTTCCAAAAACTGCCTGAAACGGTCTCACATGTCTGAATGTGATTATCAGCTGGAGCAGAGCTCTTATCAGACTGCCTCCCTCTCAGGCGCTGCAGAGACTCGACGGGCTGCAGAGACGCTAACAGATGCCAAGTGAAGGCCAAGCATTGAAGGATGTCCACAGAGGACAAAAGAGACAAAAGAGAGGCAGCAGACGGGCAGATATAGCAGCGCAGAGGGCAGCAGAGGAGAAACAAGGATAGGAGCTGCAGCTGAACAGTAATTTAACACCTCTACACACAGGAGCCACTGCTCTGCTGCTAATTATTATCATTAATACAAATAATAATACTTATTATTTATAGAACACTTTTCAAGGTAGCAAAGATGCTAGAGAAGTAAAAAAGGGGGGGGGGGGGAAAGCAGCTTCTGTCAGTGAGTTTGTGTTGTTGTGTGACTTTAATGAATCTAAATGAACTCTTGAACACAAACAGACTGATGGAGGCAGCAGCAGACTGCATCTCCTCTCTTCACACGTTAATCAACACATTTTCCACTTTGGAAATGAGCTCAGCTCGTCAGCTCCGGGCTGATTTCTTCATCTGGTCATCTGTTGCAGATGCACGACTTAAGTGTTCACATCACACACAAGAGGTTTCCCTCACACGTTTATCTGTGGCCGGTCGACACAGTGTCAACATCTACCGCCAAGTATGGCTCGGATGTTTGTGGAGCTGGAGCAGTCATCAGGAGTGGCAGGAATATATTTACTGTTGTGTTACTCAGAGCAAAACTGTGCAGAGGAACCGCCGAGCATCAGATGCAGTCAGACTCAACCGTTCATAGACCGGGTCCAACAGTTCTGTCGCTCGCCTCGTCCATCGATATCATCAGATCAACGGTTTATCAACGCTGCACCAATCATTTCACTAAACAGAGAGGGAGTGTTTGTTTTCTTGGACCCACGGTCATGGTGAGCGACGACCTGAGGTCATGGTGAGCGACGACCTGAGGTCATGGTGAGCGACGACCCACGGTCACAGAGAGCAGCAACAGCAGAGACTCAGAGTGTGAAGAGGACAGTTTGTGTGTTTTTAGTGTGCAGTTTGTGTGTTTTTAGTGTGCAGTTTGTGTGTTTTTAGTGTGCAGTTTGTGTGTTTCTGTGCGTATTTGTGTGTTTTTATGTGAGCAGTTTAGTTTCATTGGTGAACTGTGGATTTTAGGCTGAACTCAAACAGAAATGGCCAAACACCAGTGAAACTCAAATCATGGCTCGCGGGCCAAATCTGGCACCTGACAGGGTCCCTGTTGGCCCCCCAAACATTTCAGAATGACAGTAGAAATAAAGTGACTGACTGTGAATAGTTTTTATTCTTTTAGTCTCCATAAGGTGTCAGAGACATAAAACAGCATCAAAATAGAGCTTGTTGATCAAAAAAAGAGCCAGAGGAGGATCCCCCACACCCCCGATAGAGGTCACTGCTGAGACACTGATGTCCTAAAATCACAGAAATGTCCTAAAACCCTAGAGCATCAGAACATTTGTCAAATTATCACAGTCTTCCAAAATAAATGGGTCATGCACGCATAGACGTCTAAACACAGATGACGTCTTCATTCTGTTGCCGTCCAACGTATATTTACTTCATAATGAAACTAAGCTCAAACAAAAAAACCTTGTCTGCTTCCACCTCAGCTCCACATGTTTCAGGAAGACTACATGACCAACTCCATGGTCCTTTTTTAATCTTTGCTGAAGCCGAGCGGGAATCCTCTCCCCTTTGCTCTGAACGTTCAAGGCTCCGCCTCGCCGTTACTCCGCCTTGCCATTCTGTATAAAAAGGTGTGATCGCAGACTCGGGGGACAGAGTTGTCTCATCTTAAAGTCGACAGTGGAGGCAGTAAGATCACACGTTCAACGTCTGTTTAAGAGGAAGAGTTGGAAGGGGGAGATAAGTGTTATGGTGGGACAGCGTGCTCGGTGTGCGACCCCCCGTGGAAGATTTAAAAAGCAGCTGTTAACGGTTAGCAGCTAACTCAAAGAAGAAGACCAGCGGCCATAAATGTCCACAGACAGTGAAAGCAGTGAGGTCCAGGAGCTCCTGAGCAGAGGACGACCTCAGCCTGCTGACACGTATGTTACACGCCACACTAAAGGCCTCACTGTCGTGTTAAACTTCACGGCTCTTTAGTTTCTGGATGGCTTTCATACTGTCTAAATGTCACACTGGAGTGGCGTTACACCTGCTCTGTTCGATTCTATGTTCAAAGCAAAGGTGCCGTGACTGACTTCCCAGCAGCCCTATTGCAGGGTCTTTGTATGAAAACGATTACTTTCGGCCCTGCACAAAACAAAAAGGAGTTTAAAGCTGCTGTGGACAACAAACACTGTGAGAATCAACCACATTTATCAGCTTTACTCTGTCATCACCGCGTCTGTGCCGACAGAATCACGGAGGTGGCAGCAGACTGACATTATCCTGTACAGCCCTGCGAATGTGGACGTCACAGCTTCTCCGTCGCCGAGGTTTTATTTCCTATTTCATATCTGAGCAGAACATACTGTTCATTCCTCAAAGGTTGCACAGAAAACTGGCATCAGCAGCGAGCGCAGCGTCACAGATACGAGCTTTAAGATAAGCTCTCTACAGTGGGAAACCCAACACAATGAGAGCAACAGAAGTACCAGGAAACCAGTTAAAGTCTGACATCAACTCAGAGCTGAGAATTCATCATCAGACTTTTCTCTAGTTTGTTAAGTTGCACTGAAGAATTGTTACTAATAATGTGTTTTTTGGTTTTATCCAAATTTAAATGCACACATGAATCAATGTCTCACTCTTCCCACATCTCTTTCTACAACTGCCCACGAGTCAGGTCAAGTCAATTTCATTTATAAAGCCCCTTGTCACAAAACACGGTTTTTCCTCAGAGGGCTTCAGAGCATACGACATCCAAAGAAATTTATGGGTCAACAGAGTCCAAAATGTGGATTTTCTTCATCTGAGCAGCACTTTTGACACAGTCAGAGCATTATTATTACAGAACGTGGGTTAAATTCACTGTGCGATTCCTTCAGTGGTTCTCTTCATCTTCTCGACATGAACACTCACAGATCATCTGTGTGGGGCGCCACAGGGCTCTGTTTCAGGGCCAACTTTGTTTTCTCTTCTCTCTTTGGGCCTCGTTATCAAACAGCACAATCTTAAATTTCATTGTCACGTAGATGAAACTTAGTTGTGTCCTGTAAACCTTCTGAATCAGTCGAGTGTTGGCTGCTCGCGGTTCTTGGGCTTAACATGTTTCTTCTGAACCTCCTGAATGACTGAAGAAATTGTGACCAGGAGACGTTTCAGCTGGTTGTAATCTGCAGTCCTCACAGCCAGACGCCAATAAATCATCCTTAATTCTGACACTATGTTCCTTTATATGTAAACACATTTTAAATAGTTACTGTTGGATGACCTCAGCCCAATGATTAGGATGTATTAAATGCTTTTAGATAAATTCTGACAAATGTAAATATAAATTTTAAAATGTGAAGAGTTATCAGCTGTCCACAAACTTCTTTTGTCATGTGGTTGTCAGTCAAAGTGTCTGAGTATGTGCTGCAGTCCCTCTGTTATCTTGGGCTGGAAACATTTGGTCGGCTGCGCAGTTGGTTGGTTGATAAGCTCTTCTCTGAAAAATTTTTCTTTGGTTGGACAGTCGCTGGTGTTACTTTCATAAGACCACGTGTCCACGTGCGTTCAAGTATTTCTGCTGCTGCGCTTGTCCTCTGTGATTAGATTTTTCAATTCTCATGAAAAAAAGAAGATACTCAGTGAGGAATTTATTACTATGGATTTATTTTATAGTCTCCAAAAAAACTCCACTGGATTACAAAGCTTCTGGAAGAGATACGACCAACCAGCTGTTTGCTGCCATGTCGATGCTGCATCACAGACTGAACCTTTAAACAGATGATTCACGGTGATAACAGTGGCCTTTGTTTCAGAGGAGAGCAGCTCACACAGACCACATCACCTTCTGTCCTCACAAAAAATAACCTCAGCAACATCCCATAATCAGTCTGACCTTAATGTCAGTAGCCAGCTGATTTAAGCGAGCGAGCGGCACAGCTCTCGGGGCGAGGATTCATTTTACTTCAGTCACTTTACATCTTAGCGTAAATGAAACTAAACTTTCGCTCTGACTGAGCTGATCACAGATGAGCACTCTCCCTGTGAAACTGTCCAAAACAGGAATACATCGAGCTGCTGCTGCTGCTTCACAACCAACAATGTCCCAGCAACTATTTAACCACTGACAGCTGATGGGAAACATCACTAATTTGCAACATTTCTGCGTGTTGAACTGTTTTCCTTCAAGTGAGTCAGCGTGAATTTACCTTCTAACAGTACGAAGCAGCAAACATGCAAAATATTCACTGGAACCACAACACACCACCTCGAGTTCAGAAATCATTCTTCAACAAACCACCTGATCACTTCATATTCAGGGAATCAGAAAGTCTGCTCGCTGTGAGGAGCCGTCAGCTCTGTGACTTTAAAACAACGCATCGACAGTGTCGCCTCCGAGGTCACACCGCTTCATCTCACGTGACCCTCTCAGAGTGGATTTGGTGTCAAGAGTACACAATGAAGGGCCTGAAAATACAAATGAATAGCGAAAATCTGACTAACAAGTCAGTTGCTACTTTGACTTGCGTGATTTTCTTTTGATGAAGTAAATATTTCATGAGCACTGTTGGAGGGAACCTGAGAACAGACGAAATGAACGGACGAAATGAATGGACGAAATGGAAACTGTTTTGTCTTTTGAACATTGTGATGATTCAGATATTATTGCAAATTCCTGATGTTAACCTCCTGTTAGACTTTATCTTACTATTAAAATGATATTTGAATCAAGTATGTCTCAGCCATGTGCATCACTTTTTATTATCCCCTGGAAACAGTTTCCATCATGTTGTGAGCTTCTTGCAGCACTTTTGTAAATGCGGTAAAGATGTTTGTGCTATCTGCATTTTTCTCAATGCGAGGTGCGTGAAGCTCTCAGGGCCACCATTCAAACTTAAAAAAAAGGTTTTAAAATGAAATTAGATCTTAAGCTGTCAACACTCTCCAGAAGAGGAGACGCAGAATTTCTCCTTCTGTGATGACATTTGCACAGAGACAATGAAATCCAGAAAAAGGTTCAAAGGCACCGACCGTGGAAGGTTCGATTCCACATCTTCCTGGTGACAACTCTGCCCGGAGGCCGGTCGGCGGACATGGACAGTGTCTCGTTCAGAGCATGAGCGTAGAGCATCAGACCGTCGTAAAATCCTCCGGCTATGATGTTCATCTGGAGGAGGAGAGAAAAGGAGCTCTGAGAAACAAACCAAAACCTCCTTTCTGCTGCGGCTTTTCCTAATGTTCCTCTCTGTGGAAAAATTTACTTCAGAGAATTTACTCTGTTATTTGACATATAACTTTCTAACTTTTCATTATTTTAAATGTCCTTCAGCTCAAATGTGTTCATCATATTTTAAAACTAGAAGTGCTTGATAAACACACACACACACACACACACACACACGCACGCACACACACACACACACACACACACACACACACACACACACACACACACACACACACTGGCTGATAAATTGGTATCCTAAAATCCCTCTGAGCAGATTACAGCATTGAGGGAAGTTGCAGGTATACAGACCTCAGTTTCAGATCAGAAACCCATTAACCAACTAATCAATAAAATACAATATTAGTTATTCACAATATAATAAAGGAAATCTAGAAATACCACCTTGATGTTGTTTGTCTCTGAGCAGTTTCTCTGACAGTGAAAACATGTTGGACTCACAGCAGATCTGAAGTCAGTTTACAGATTAATGTCTACACTTCAGTTTCTGACCAAACGTCTTCTGTCCTGAGACGTGACATCATCATAACGTCACAGCGTGACCTTTGACCTCCTGGACAGAAAATGAACTTCGTCATTTATCCTGTTGGACAGTTGTGTGAAATTTTGTCATAATTAGCAAATTAATTCTTGAATTTTGGACATAAACCTGTTTTGACCACCAGAGTTTAAGTTCAGTCCGGACTGCTTTGGTCAGAGAAAATCTTATTTTATATTGTAAAATGATATTTTTGCAGTATGGCTCTGGTCTGGGACCTCTTTGCCTCGTCCTTGATCCCCCAGAAGCCCACTGCGAGGCCCCCCACTGGCTCAGCAGGTCAGCAGGTCGGCTCTGGCTAAACTCAAGTGTTTACAGCGAGTCCGTCTCAGTCTCTCAGGAGTCCTCATGGTCAAGTCATCCGATAAGCAGGAGTGAGGCGGAGAAGAACCACAGGGCAGCAAATGTCCGGATCATGAAAAATAAAACTAAATCTCAAAATCAAGGTTGGTTTTTTTTTTCCTATTGTTGATCTGAGCATAAAATCCAAAGTATGAAAACTGTGGCATCTGATATATAAACGAACGATTCTGGATTTCAAATTGGAAATCAAAAGAAGGAACGATATGCAGTTTTTGTTCGTTCATCGTCTGAACATCTGGCCTCAGTGTGTTGATTCAAGCCTGAAACATCCAAACTGTTGGTGACGTATGAGACATTTCACACAAACATGGCAGCGCTCTGACGGCCTGTGGAAACTCAAAATGTCTTCAAAATGTGTAAGAATCCAAAAACTAACTCAAGAACCTGTCAAGGACCTGTCGTCTTAAACACCAAAGATTTACATCTCTCAGCGTACATCACCCTTTTTACATTGGATATCTCTGTCCTCTGTGTTTCCGTTTCTTTCAGTCACAACGTGAAGCGAACAACTGGGCACGTGTCTCATCACCGCTGAGGACATGGTGTCCTCATCATGAGAACATGGTGTCCTTGTCATGAGGACATAGTATTAATGTCATGGGGACATGGTATTATTGTCCTAAGAACATGGTGTCTTCGTCAGGTCCTCGACATGGTGTTATCCTCACGAGGACATGGTGCTATCGCCATGAGGACATGGTGTCCTGATCATGAGGACATGGTGTCCTCGTCATGACATGGTGTCCTTGTCATGAGGACATGGTTTTCTCGTCATAAGGACATGGTGTTATCTTCATGAGGACATAGTGTTCTCATCGTGAGGACATGATGTTATTGTCATTACGACATAGTGTCCTCATCATGAGGACATGGTATTGGTGTCACAAGGACATATCCTGTCTCAAGCAGACGCCGAAAAATGAGTCCACTCCTTTGTTACTTCTGGGCGGGATTACTGTAACTCCCTATTATCCGGTTGCCCAAACAAGTCTCTCGAAGCGGTGCAGAACACTGCTGCACAGGTACTTACAGTAACCAAGAAAAGGATCCTATTTCTCCTGTTTTAGCTTCTTTGACACTGGCTCCCTGTGAAATCCAGGATTGGGCTTGCCTTGGACCAGCCCCTAGTTAGGCTGACATAGGTTTAGTCTGTCGGAGGACTTTCTATGATACACTGAGCTCCTTTTTGCCTGTCTTTCTCCATCCATCTGCAAACGCTCATGTCTTTTTACGGCGTTACACTAACTCGGCGTCTTCCCTTCCCCTCCTTGTTTCGTAGTTTTCCTCGATCTTTGCTGCAATCTTAGCCGTGCCTCGATCTTTGACTGTGCTTGTGCTGTGGTTGCACTGATGCTGCTCCTCTGGCTCAGCCTGGATCACGGCCACGGTAGTGCTGTTGCTGTGATCCTGTCTGTGGCTGCGCCTTGTCATGGGCTTTGGTTGCACTGATGCTGGGAACTTCTACTGCCATTATTATTAGTCATGCCTCTAATATTAATATACACATGTGACTGTTATCAACACCTACAACATTTGCATATAACGTCACATGCTATCATAGAGTGCATTTAGTAATTTTATGTCTATCACTGTTGTTATATGTTATGTTATTATTACCATTATTGCTGTGCATCTCTCCCACTCTCTTCTTCTCTCTCTCTTTCTTTTATGTTAATACTGTAATTTCATTGTTTTTTATGACATCTATTGCAGGTCTGTCTGTCCTAACGTTTCCCCACGTTGTAGGTTTAGGGTTTTTTTTGGGGTGGGGGGGGTGTCCTTAGTCAATGTGAGGGTCTAAGGACAGAGGGATGTCTTATGCTGTAAAGCCCTTGACTTGACTTGAGGACATGGTGTTATCGTTATGAGGACATTATGTTGAGCTTCTCTTCAGGGTTTTACTGTCCTGATTTTACACCATGTTGTCTTTATTTCAGCAGCAGCTGATGTCTGTCACACACACACACAGACACACACACACACACACATACACACATACACACACACACACACACACACACTCAAACACACGTGTCTCACCAGAGAGTCGTTGACGGTGTAGTTGAATATCGTCTTGGCGTCGGTCTTCAGGTTGGTGACGAACTCTCGGTACTCGGGATTCTGTGGCTCTCGGTATGTCAGGATCTTCACGCTCTGAAAACAGGAAGAGGCTGACTAACACAGTGGATCGGTCCCTGAATGTTGTTCTGTCAGATGTAAAAACGGATAATTATAACCAACAAGTAAACAGAAGAGTGGATATGCCGTTTGATCCTGTTCTGTGAATGTTTGGAAACAGGAGACGCTGTTGCTCTGGTATTTAACCTGATTTTACCAAACCGTACGATGTCACCGAGCTGTACGATGTCACTGGCGTGAGCAACACGCCATCAGGCCATCGGCAGTTGTCCAGCTCAAAGCAAGACATCAGATTTGGGTTTAAATCTGGCATCCGATCAAACAGACTAGATTTGGTGTTTCACTGCCGACCTGATGGAGACTCGTGGACTGGGCCGGTTCAGACCGCACCCTGGTTCTGTCTTTGGGGAATCATCATTATAGCTGCATAGTGAGGACAGTATGAAGGAGACACACCAGATTCAGTTTAACAAGAAGATGATTTCAGGATTTTTTAGACACAAAGATTTGTACGTTATCAGGAAAGAAACCCAACATGAAGGGAATGCCGAGAATGATCAAATAGTCGGCAGATGGACGAGCGCTGACGAGTCATTTTAACGGTCGAACAGTCGGTCTGCAGATGGGCGAGCATGGACGAATCATTTTACTGATCGATTTATCCCTGAAAGCCGTGGTACCTGGAAGGCCTCTCTGGCCACGGCGTCATCCTGGTCCCCTCGGGCCCATGGCTGTCCACGTTTGGAGTTCAGACTGTCCCCAAACACGTCGATGTAGAAGAAGACATATTGCTCGTGAGGAAGATCTGCCTGCCGAAACTCAACCATCAACTTCCTGAAGATGTCGGGTGAGCAGCAGACAAACATCACTGTGAGACAGGAGAAACAGTCGGTCAAGGTCAGTTTGATTTTAATAACAGCTGCATTCTAAGGTCAAAGTTCAAAGGTTATTCTACATTAATGCAAACCACAGATATTTTACATTTCTTTGCTTTTTTAATTTATCTTAATTTTTGAATTAGATTTTTTCCAGTTGTACAATATGAAAAGGCCTGTGACAAATGAACATTTCTATAATAGCCGCAGAAGGCTGAGGGTGGCGGACACCAACAGACGATCCGTAAAGCCGGTGACGTTGTGGGAGTGAAGCTGGACTCTTTGACGGACATGTCTGAGAGGAGGATGCTGTCCAAGCTGCATGTCATCGTGGACAATGTGTCCCACCTGCTCCAGGACGGGCTGGTCAGCTACAGGAGTACAGTCAGCACACGGCTGATAACACCAACATGCACCGCAGAGCGCCACAGAGCACCAGAGTAACACAGAGCAACACAGTAACACAGAGCAACACAGAGCGCCGCAGAGCACCAGAGTAACACAGAGCAACACAGAGCGCCGCAGAGCACCAGAGTAACACAGAGCAACACAGAGCGCCGCAGAGCACCAGAGTAACACAGAGCAACACAGAGCGCCGCAGAGCACCAGAGTAACACAGAGCAACACAGAGCTGTGTGTGTCTGTGTGTGTGTGCGTGTGTCTGTGTGTGTCTCTGTGTGTGTGCGTGTGTGTGAGTGTGTGTGTCTGTGTGTGTGTCTCTGTGTGTGTGTGTGTGTGTGTGTGTGTGTGTGTCTGTGTGTGTGTCTGTGTGTGTGTGTGTGTCTGTGTGTGTGTCTGTGTGTGTGTGTGTGTGTGTCTGTGTGTGTGTGTGTGTGTGTCTGTGTGTGTGTGTGTGTCTCTGTGTGTGTGTGCGTGTGTGTGTGCGTGTGTGTGTGTGCGTGTGTGTGCGTGTGTGTGTGTGTGTGTGTGTGGCGGAGCTTCAGGAAGTGTCCGAAGGCTTGATGATGATGACATTCCTCGGACTGGCCTTTCCTGTCCACTGCCTCTATTGTTTCAGGTTTAATAACCTCTGAGCAGGAAGTGAGCGGTGAAACCTCAGAAACCTCGCGGGGCCGAAAACTCTCCGACTGAAACTGAGCTCCGAGTTTTCAGAGCAAACCCGAAACTGAGCCGCTGCTATTTGTTCCCATCAACCTGCACCAAAAATACTCTGTCCTCTCTGCATCCCACCTCTTTACCAAACATCCTCTACACACACACACACACACACACACACACACACACTCTCTCTCTCTGGTTAAGGGTTGAGGAGTTAAAGGCTCAGAGTTCAGTTTACCAAAGTGGCTTCAGCCAAACTGGTGCAGCAGCTGAAGCAGGCGTCACACACAGAAACACCTCCACCAAACACAGCAGAGTGTCCGAGCGCCACGATGAGGACGGTGAAGGTTTCCAGCTCGCTGCAGAGAGAACAACAACCAGAGTCTCTCTGATCAGTTCAGCTTCCTCCAGCTCCCCCCTAAACTCTTCATGGAAAACTCTCCTTCCTGGTGGACGTCATGCCATGTTTACCCGGAGCTGCAGCATCGTGATTTTTTGTATCGTAATCAGCACGGCGCTCCGAGGAGGTGCTTCCCAAACTTCCGGAAAAGACGAACAGTATCGGCTGTCGTTCTGCCACCGTTACGCTGCGAATGCTTACGAGCAGCAGAAACAGGAAGCCGGACCTGCGGGTCCTCTAGTGTCCAGCAGAGGCTCTTCCAAGCTGCACAGCGTTCAAACTTAACAGCAGAAACAAACGTCTTTGCAGCTTTTTGGTCTCGGATTTCAACATTCAGGACATTTTTGAGCCGGATGCTACACATCTATGGGCATGCACATCATCAGGATGGTTTCACCTCCACCTCCATCTGAGTCAGCAAAAACCCAAACTCACACTTTTTATGTAGCTTGGCTGTCTGACAGCATCTGTTTTTGATTTTTACAATCATGCCTCACATGTGGTCATAAAAGAAAAGTTAGCGAGGTGAGCAGAGAGCGAGGAAATGTGTCCCTGACGGACACACTGACCTCATGTCTGACACTTTTTTATGGTCTTATGGATTTTTGAAAAAAAGAAAACACATCAACAGATGGCAGACACATCACCGACCCGAGTCACCGACCCGAGTCACCAACTCGAGTCACCGACCCGAGTCACTGACTCGAGTCACCGGCCCAAGTCACCGGTCAAGCTCTAATTACCAGCAGATGCCTTTCATGTTGAGATACCGTGACTGCTGGGATGAATTACATGTTCAGTGCTGACAGGATGAGCCAGAGGACGGCTGCTGCGTCAGGTGGACTCGGGATCAAAGGTCAGAGCGCAGACCCGAACCTGAAACCAGGACCACAGCTGCCCAGCCCTGACCTCTGACCCCTGCACACTTCCTGCCTCCTGCAGATGAAAGGAGGCCAGTTTCCACCTTCCATTGAACAGTGTGACAGCTGCTTTCGACAGCACGGACACTAAAGTCAATAAAGCCCATTATCACAACACATGGTTTGCCTCAGAGGGCTTCACAGTGTACGGCATCCCTTTTTCTATCAACAGCAGTAGAAACTCAGAAACATGTTGCATTTCATCGAAATGACTGAAAGAAACCTGAAAACGTGAAGCAGGATCTCACCTCTCTGTCTCTCTCTATAATCAACACTTTGATATTCTGTCACTCCCTTCAGGAGGTTCACACCTGCCGACTCTCACCTTCAGGAGGCCTCACCTCCTGCTGACCGAGCCGCCGCCACTGCAGTTTGTCTGAAGACGCCGAGGAGACAAAGGACGATAATTACTCTTTCCTCTGGCCGGTCTCAGCCGATTCACACACGACCTTTACAGAGTTACGCATCAAGTCCTGAAACAGACCTGATGACTGCGGCACATTAAAGAGAGAGCGGTCAGCGCTGCTCAAAACTCCTCAAAGCAACAAAGCCCAACTCTGACATTTGCAGAGTGACCGCAGCAAATGTGAAGTGACATCAGAGTCAATACCAACGGTTCAACCGGAGCAGAAGACTTCTTACACCTTTTTCTGACCGGATTTGGTAAAGGTTTGATTCACTATGTGATTCATCGGTGATGAAAATCTGACAGCTACAGAGCTGCAGAGCTACAGAGATACAGAGCTATAGAGCTACAGAGCTACAGAGCTGCAGAGCTACAGAGTTCCAGAGCTGCAGAGCTACAGAGATACAGAGCTATAGAGCTACAGAGCTACAGAGCTGCAGAGCTACAGAGTTCCAGAGCTGCAGAGTCACAGAGTTGCAAAACTACAGAGCTGTGGAGCTATAGAGCTACAGAGCTACAGAATGCAGAGTTAAAGACTGACAGAGCTGCAGAGCTAGAACACTCCTCCTCCTCCTCCTTTCTTCCACCTCCTCCTCCTCCTCCTCCTCTCCTCCTCCTCCTTTCCTCCTCCTCCTCTCCTCCTCCTCCTTTCCTCCTCCTCCTCTCCTCCTCCTCCTTTCCTCCTCCTCCTCCTTTCCACCTCCTCCTCTCCTCCTCCTCCTCCTCCTCCTCCTCCTCATTTTCACTCTACAGCTCCTCATGAGTTCTCCCTCGATGTACTGTGCGTAGAAAACAGACACAGCTGACACAGGAAGTGAAGGACACAGTACAGTGCTGTTGACCTTTGACCTTCATGTAGATGTCACCTGACGCTCGCCAACCATCCCGAGCCCCCCCCCGTGCGTGAAGTCGCCGTCCTTGCCGCCGCAGGCTGACCTCCAGCCCTCGGTCCTTTGCTGAATGTCAGTCTCTGAGATTTAACAGTGCTCACCTCACTTTTTATTTCTTACTTTGGTAGAAACTGTGTTTGAGCCTCTGCGCCGTCAGACTCTGTAAACGGACCTAATATAGCCAGATTTACGGCGCAGAGTGTTTCCACTGAATTCCAGGTGGTCACTGGAGACTCGGCATGGCAGACGGCGCAGGTGTCGGTTTCTCGGCGCTCCTTTATTTGGTCATGTTATGAAACAATAACGCAACAGCGTGAACTCTGCAGTCACACTGCATTCAGTTTCAGACAGAAGATTTTCTGCAGGTTAATGATGCTTTTCCAGGTTCCAGCAATCAGACGGTCCTGAAGGAAACCTGCGGTCAGAACGGCACTCGGCAGGCAGCGAAGAGGCCGAGCGCACGGAAACAGACGAGCTCTGGATGGCTACACGCTGGACATTCATTAAGTGTACGGTCCATTTGGTTTCTCACCGGGGCCGAGGGGCCGAGGGTCCACGGGGCCGAGGGGCTGAGGGGCCACGGGGCCGAGGGGCTGAGGGGCTGAGGGGCTGAGGGACCAAGGGGCCCGAGAAGGTAATTCGCCAAGGCAAGAGCTGCAGGAGGACACAAATTATCGTCATCTGCTTCACACTCCCTCCTCAGTCCCACAGGGCAAATCCTACAGAGCGACACCATGATGCACCAGAGCAACATCATGACCCACCAGAGCAACTCCTGCAGAGCAAACCTGTGAATAGTTTTTGTACTTTAGTACAAAGGTGTCAGAGACATAAAAAACAGAGCCAGAGGAGGTTCCCCACACCCCCCGACAGAGGTGCTCGCTAAGAAACTAATATCCTAAAATCCAAGAAATGTCCTAAAATCCTGAAAGTATAAGTTACAAATCTAAACATATTCCTCAAAGACATTATTCTTCTTTACTTGCAAAATGACAATGATAGACTGAGTAAAACGCTAACGTGAGATTAGATTAGAGTTTTCAACCATCCAAAAAATTACAACCTGAACTGGATCCAGCCTGTCCCAGATCATCACAGAAAATAAAGAGCCTGTTCGAGTCGGACCCGAAAAGCACCAGTCAGCATCACCGGCTGAGTGGCAGAACGAGCCTCGAGCGTCTCCGGAGGAAAACGAAAAACGTGGTGGATCACCTAAACTCCACACTGTGTTTCCCTGCCAGAGAAGGATATCTACAAAAACAAAATCTATAATATATTCTGGACTCACATTGTAAATTAATATTAATTAAATAAATTAAGCACTGAGTGCTCACTTTTAAATATTTATTTATTTAAAAAAATGAAAAATAATTCCCCTACAGTCTGTGCCCAACCCAGCCAATCAGCGCATATTTTCAGGACGAACCTGAGCCGAATTGTCGGACCTTTTAGGGCTCATGACGCTCAGGTTGAGCTTTGTACCAATTAACCAAACAAGATGATATTATTTTCAGTGTGGATTCACTGAAGAGATACTGGAAACCGAGCAGGGAACCATCGGGACGTTCCCAATCCCCTTTGATTTTCAAAATACAGCACCGCTGTATGTGACAGGAACAACCAATAACAGCCGGTAGATTTCTTCCCTTTCATCATAAATGTATGTATTAGGGCTGCACGGGACAATTTATTTTCTTGATAATAATTGATGATAAGTTGACAAATCTAACGACTATTTTATCCATTATTTTACAGGTTATTGTTTTACTTTTTTGATTATTATAAAAAGTAGTTCTCAAATAGTTCTCATGCAAATATTGTCACTTCCAGCTCCAAAAAAACAAGATGGTGATGGCAAAAATGCCGACCTCAGGACTTTATTCCATCATTGTACAAACCCGAATGTGACGTCAAGGTAGCTACGTCCACCGTTTCTACAGTCTGCGATGAATGAAACTCGTGCTTCAGATCCAATCAGAAATGTAATCACTGCTTCTTTGACCCATGTTTCACCTTTCTGCCAACTTTTCTGAAAACTGTAGTTTTTCTGTAATTCTGCTAACAGGTAAACCAAAGAAAAGGTGTCACCTCTGTGACAGAAGAAATCAAAGTTATGTGAAACTTTCACTGAACTTTTCAAACGTACTGAACAGCCTCAACGCTGACTTCAGCTCACACCAATATTCACGTGTTACTGTGTATGAAAATATTCTGAGTTTGGAAACAGCTCAGCAGGAACATAGAGGCTAAAACTGGACTATTTAGTGCTCGTAAACGTGTTCATCGAGTCAGTGCTTCTGAACCCAAAGTTAACGTCCATGAGACAACGTGAACCCTCTGAGCTCTGGTGTCTTCCCTGCTGTCCTGGACCAAACCGCCCGTCGTCCCTCGGCCTGCAGATTCCAGCATATTAATCTTTAACTACCGCCAGATGGAAGAGGAAAAAAAGAGGGCTGAAGCACGGTCTTGTGGGTAGATTTGTTCAGGATGATCGGCTGCTTGCTTCACCATCACGACGACAGCAGATGAAGAGGCGACATCCTCCGCGGCTGTGTGGGACGGTGAGGTCACAGAGAGAGATGTCAGGATTCAAGGATTCAAGGCCGTAAACAGGATTTCAGAAACATGATCTCTGGTTCACTTTTCACGGATGCATTTAGCATACGGATATATTCGCAGGGATGAGATATATAATATCGTATAATCCCTCCGGTGAGCTCGGGGTCTGCCCCCCGCCAAACAAAGGGCCGGTACGCTCTGACCAAAGGCGACCACGGAGACAGAAACGTGGCTCTTAAAGCGGCAGTGCTATGTCGCTCAGAGAGATGGACAGATGGATGGATGGATGGATGGACGGATGGATGGACGGACGGATGGACCTGTAAACCAAAGACAGCTCAAAACAACAACAGCTGACGGCTGGAACATATAACGTTATTATTCAAAAATAAATGAAACGGTGAGGCTGATGTGTGTGAATCAGGAGCAGGAAGCCCTCTCTGGAAGTCTTTAGTCTTTGAATTTCAAAACAAAAGTAATTGTTCATCATGAGCTTCTATCGGTGGGAGCTGCTGCTGCCAGCCTCTGGTGTCACTTTCCTCGGCTGGACGTCCTTTAATGGTTTCATGTTCTGCAGCCTGCGTGTTTTTATCTAATATCTGCCACAGGATAGTGTTTGAACTTTATCTCGATAATTGCAGCGTCAGCTCTTTGACACCGTGTGAGGTAATAATCGAGGCCCGTCCCGGGTTTTTTTCTTCAGGACTAAAAGGACACAAAACACTGATGGTCTGATAATGTCTGACGATCAGTGCGGAGGCCCGGCGTCTCTTTGTCCCCGCTGTGATTTAACACCTCTGTCAGCGCTCTCACACAAAGTGTCTCTGTCGTTCATTATCGAGGAGTCTCATTCTTCCTTTGCTGCTCTGAGCACAGATTTCAGCTTCAGAGACCACGAACACGTGTCGAGCGAGCGGACCGCAGCCGGACACACTCGACTGCAATGTTCTGATAATAATTCTCTGTTATAACTGTTTTCATAAACCCGTTTGATTAAAACCTTTGCTTCATTATTAATGGCTGCCTGCTGGATAACAAATGACAGCCTGCAGGGACCCGCTGCATTTTGGGAAAACGGTCAGAGTTTCTGCAGTTAAATGTTTGAAACAAAGCCGTTCTGATACGTTTATTGTGATGGCAGCGATGAAATAAAAACACGGAGGCCCAAAGTTTCAACCAAACTTTCTGCTGAGACATGTCACCTGCACTTCCTCTATTCTTACCTTTCACAATAAAAGCCCTGGATACAAACAGTGCCGCAGTGCTGACGGAGGGAACTTTGAGAGACGCTGAGGCTGCCGATGAGTTCAATATTTACAGTATATGTTCAATAATTTTACATGATCTAGCATCAGATGTTTCTCTGGCTCTTCTCTTGGATTGTTTTTAGATGAAATCTCAGTGAGAGCGACGAGCACAAACGTTCATGCGTGGAAAAAAGAAGACTCTTATTTCAGCCTGTAAAAAATGGGCCGGCAGGTGAGAAAAGTCATTTCTCACACTGTTTACTTCCCTACAATTAATCTTTATTTCACTCCTCAGGACTAAAGCTTTTGTTTTTTATTGTTTTGTTTTTTTAATGTGTGCGTTTGCTGATTATCATGGGAACAACTGATAAAACATTCACTTTGGTAATTTATGGTCGGTGTCTGTTCGGTTATTTTTGATATTTTCAGGCCTGACAGATTAATAACATCCATATCAGTTATTGCAGGCTGACGACATGAGAGCAGTTGTTAGCCTTTATTGTGACGGTCGGTCGTAAATGAGACGAGCAGTAAACTACAGCTGAACACGCTTCGCTGGTCTCGTGGTCTCCTCTGAGCCTTCAGACTGTCAGATAGCTCCTCGTCTTAATTAGCATCCCTTAGCTGTTAGATGCCAACTTAATTGTTAATTGGCTCCAGTTAATGAGGTCAGTGCTGATTCGTTAAGAAGAAGAGCACCGGAGAAGCTGTGCGGTAAAAGATTAACTACTTTCAGTCTCCAGAGAAACATGCAGATCTCTAATCAGTTTCCCATGTTTAGGCTCAAAGTGCATATTTTCAGCCTGCGCTGTCATCTATCCATGAGAGCAGTCAAGTGGTTTAAAGTCCCATTGCCACTCTCACCCCCTCGTCCTAATTGGCGGAGCTGTTATTGACCTTAGAAATTGTGGCGAGGTGAACGAGTCCTCAATCAGCTGGAGGGCTGCTTCATTCCTCAAACTGTCACCCTGCGGCCTCAAACGCTGCTGGATCTTGTGTGCAGCAGCTTTAAGTTTGAGCCTGTGGTGTGAATGCAGAGAGCTCATCCCTGGAGCTTATAAAAGCCTGGAGACTGCCGAGCAACACTTGAGGGTATTCTGAAATAAACCACATTTAAAAATACACATTTAGGAACATAAAAAAACAGCCGTTACATGCTGAAACTCTTTCTTGATTAACGATCAATTCGGCAGAAACTTGACCTTCAGCACAGGCTGCCGGATACGATCTGAGAGCGCTGCTTTTGTTTGGTGCAGCCACGATGGACCAAACCCAAAAAGTCATCCACAGCGAAACAGGAAGCTGCACACAGTTAGTGCCATTTTCTCTTTGTGTCCAGATTAGATCCCAAATAATCCTTTAAAGGACATCTCTGTTAATGCAGCGGACAGAGCAGGGACCAAAATAACACGACTGAGTCAAATCTGCTGACGCCATCAACCTACTCGACACAATACGTCCACAACGTCTTAACTGCAGCTGCTCTGAAGTTGCACACACACTGCCTCTCAAAGAAAGACAATGTTTCTTTCGATAAAATGTTTCTTTTTCTGCTGATGAAAACGTCCCTCAGATCCAACAAAGACGTCACCACTGATGGTTATGTTCATGTTTTCAGTCTGTTTTACGCTGCTGTATAATCACACATTTGTCTATTTTTCACAGATAATCTTCCATTAATAAAACTTCAGGGGCCTCATGTACAAAGGGTGCGCACGCACAAAAAGGTGGCGTACGTCCTTTTCACGCCCACGTTCAGATGTATCAAGAGTGAAATGACCGTGGAAATGTGCGGTGCTCCACGCCAACTTCAGAGCTAGTGTACGCACGTTTCTACCGCTTTTGATCCGCATCGGTCGCCTTTAGTACGAAAATATCATTACTTGTCCAGCAACGACATGAACAAAAGATCCCCGCCTGGATTCGAACAGGTGATCAATAATATGAGAAAATGACACAACATCCTCTTATCAGACGCACATTACTGTTAGCCAATGAATAATATATCCTGATATCCTCACCAGTAAACGTTTCATAGGATACAGTTTCAAACATCACATCTAAAACGTGAGCGTGTTTAAGTACATTGTGGCCGTGCGTATAGCCTAACAGTTTATAAAAGCCCTGACAATGTTATCTGTGCCCCGATCATTTCACTGTCGTGCGTACTATCATCCCCATCGATTAACTATTAAAGCTGACAGTCGCGTCTGATGTGAATGAAAAAGTATTAATGAATACTATAGAAGGTAAATGGGATGAAATACATGCACGTCTGTAGCTGTTAATATACGTTATATCACGTTACCCACAGCGAGCGTCACGTTACACGCCAACACGTGTGTCTGCACGTGTAACTGCACGAAAGCAAACAGGGAACATTTGAATGAATAATTCTTCCTCCTCCCAGTTTCACTCATGGCGTATGTTTGTGTTGTGTGATGGTGCCTGCAGGGCAGGGCAGAAATTTTATCATAGTTTTTGGTTATAATGTGTAAATCTGCTGCATCAAGTTTAAAGTTTTGGAGCAGCAGAATGAGCAGCTCATGTCAGAAATACCACAATCAAACAGCTGTATTAACCTGTTAGCCAGTGTTTCTCTCTGTCTGAGTCTGGCTCTGAACACTTGGCCCTCAGGTTTACACCTGGAGAAACAAACAATACAGATAGTCAAACAGTTTCAAAACCCAAATGTTCATAGGTCAATGGTGAACTTCCTAATTACAAACAGGAAACTGTGAGGATCTTGAACCAGGCAGCTGATGGTTGAACCACGTGGAGTCTGTGGTTTGGGGACGAGTAAAAGACCGAAGGACAGAGTGACAGCTTCTCTAAACAACAGCGTGGACCTCCTAAAAACTTGGGACTTACTGAGGTCACTGCTGCACAGGAGACAAAAGGCAGAAACACGGTAAAATTAGCCCGAGTGTGTTTGGCAGGAAATACCTACAGATCCGATAGGCCGACTGTGGTTTCCATATAAGGCGGCGGGCGGCTGACCTCTGTTAATAAATGCCCTGTCGGGAGGTTTGATGCTGCTGTGGGAACCGGACAGGGAAGCTCGCTGGAGCCGATAGGAGAGGCCGAGTTTGTTTACAGACTGAAACACCTCCGCAGAGGGAGGAAGCAGCCGACCAATAGCCCAATTTATGATTCTGTCACTAAACTTGAGCACGCTGACGGTTTATTACTGAAGCTGAGCTGCTTGTTCGCTGTGTCTCAGAGTCAGATAAGTTTGTTCTCACTTGCTGTATTTATCTTCTCTGGTTAAATATTAACTATTCACACTACAGAGCACAAACTCATTTCATGTTTTCTTTGAAGTGTTTCCGTGTTGCTAGATGTCACACATGAATCCTGTGCTCAATGTATTTAAATATATGAAATCATTTTCCATCTCATTTGAAATGTCTGTCTGTGTTCTCAAGTCTTCCCGGACGTTTGATATTAATTTAGACATTTCTGGAATGACTGCAGTGTTGAAGAAGCATTTGGAGGTAATGATTACTGTCAGCAGGACTTTATCTGCATATCATTGTTTCATATATACAATATAAGAAAAAACAAAAAATCTCTCAAAGTGATGACATGAAATACATTAAAAATAAATATTCATACAGTTTACTGTCACATCAGAAGCAGGGGTGGTGCAGAGGGGGGACTTGGCTGCAGCTCTATGGCACCATCTCTGCATTAAAACAGCTAAAGAAAGAAAAATCAGGAGATCCGGAGCAGAACAGGTGAGACTGAACAGCTGATTGTACTGACCCTGACTCTAACCCACTCTAAATGTGAAGTGCACCTGAACGTGGAAAATGATTTTGTGTCATTAAACCACTCAAAACACTTTCACACCACAAGTCACATTCACAGACTGTTGGCCGAGGCTGCTGTACAAGGTGCCACCTGCTGCTCACTTTAACCCTTCACACAACGACGGAGCAGCCATCAGAAGCAGTTTGGGGTTCAGATACTTTGAGATGTTGACTGGAGGAGCCGGAGATCAAACCTCCGACCCTCCGATTAGAGGACGAGCCGCTCTACCTCCTGAGGGACAGTTTGCTTTCACTCATGTCTGCAGCAGCTGCTCCTCTCATCCATTGATCTGATCAGCTGATCATACTATACCAAACTTCATGGTTCAAACTCCTAAAACTGCTGCTGAGGAAGAAAAGGTCTCATGAAGAACTACGCTGCCTTCATGGACCCACAAAAACATCCAAATTCAGAGAGAAGACACAAAATGATATAAAGGACGCCTCCTCATCATGTACACATCGATTCCGGCAAGTTTCATATCATTTTTCTGTTGGTTGAATATTCTTGTGTCAACATTAAAGCTTTCTCCCTCTCTGCAGTCAATCACAACTTAACATGAGCGGACCACCAGATAAGAATATTTGACCAAACTGCTTTTTCCAAAGTCAAGACCAAACCATCAAGCTGCTGTTTGTTTGTTCTTCTAATTTCATATTCATGGCTCCTAAAAATGGTTTAATCCTCTAAAGCTGCATCCCAAGAAAACATTTAATTAATATAATCCAGTAATTACCCTGATGTACTCCACCACATCATAATGTCATCAATTTTTTTCGCTGTTTGTCTCTTGGTAAAAAAGGAGAACATCAGCTGTGCACGTTGCTCCTGAGCACCTTTCTCCATCCTGGAAACGTGCTGCATCATTCTCTGCTGCAGACTTTTCCACTGGGGCCTCGGGGCAGAGCCATTTACAGCACAGAGCAGCCGTCTGGCCTGCGGACGCATCGATCGGGCTCATATTTCTGGTTGCTGCTTTCTCTGGTGATGGTGCCCCGAGGCAAGGAGCAGGAGTTAATGTCTGACCGATCGACCGGAGCTGCTGGCTGGCTTGATGGCACAATGAGAGGCAGAAACCACGACTTCATTCACACGAGCTCTGGAGCTGAATCGGCCATCCAAAACTCACTGCTGAACTTTCTGCTCACAGCAAATACCCTCCTGTTTAATTTTGGTCTGTGTGTGTGTGTGTGTGTGTGTGTGTGTGTGTGTGTGTGTGTGTAAAATAACGTGTAGAGGATGAATAAAAAGAGTTACTGCCGCACATGCTACAGTGGACGCTATAGGATTGAGACTGACGTGTGACTCTGGTTGTTTGTACTCACTGAGAATCCAGAGTCTGTATGATATATGGACCCAGCTAACGTTGCGTCAGCCGTTGTTTTGTGGACTCCAATTTTGCAGGCTCCAGTTTGGCATTTAGCTACAGAGACCAAAAACCTGTAAACATGTTTATTTTGGCTGTTAAGTTTTAAAATTGGGGTCTATAGAGAACCAGCAGCAATAAGTCCTAAAACCTATTACAATTTGTCAACTCCTTTTCCCTGAGGGGTGTACTATGAATCCAGATCAGTGCCTCGCCGAGGTCTGATGAGTGTAAAGCTGGGCCTCCCTGGGTTTAACCAGCTGGATCACCATGGTAACTGATGCTGCAGACTGTGTCACCATGGTAACTGATGCTGCAGACTGTGTCACCATGGTAACTGATGCTGCAGACTGTGTCACCATGGTAACTGATGCTGCAGACTGTGTCACCATGGTAACTGATGCTGCAGACTGTGTCACCATGGTAACTGATGCTGCGGACTGAAGCTGGTCGGCAGCAGGTTGTTCTGAGTTTCAGCTGAAATCGGCTGAAAAGCATCTTTCACAGCTTCACTCTGTAATCTGTAATGTTTTCTGCACAGTTTGACATGAAAGGAAGCTTCTTAAAAAGCACAGATCACATTATACATGAACAGCTCACTTTATATATATTTTAATCAAGATGATGTTAATTTCACATTAAATGTGATATAATTCCTTTAGATCAGCTCATACTGTCACCACTTGATATGTCTAAATGTTTTTACTCTGCTGTTATATCACAGTATATTTATCACAGATATTATTCAATCCGAAAAATTCATTTAACTTTGATTTGTCTGAAAACTAACGTGATTTATAGCCTCTTTCATTACAGGACAGACTCAGACCTGAATATAGTTGTTGATGATAAAGTTTAAATCATGTTTAAAGTGTCAGAGCTGCAGAATGAGCAGCTGTTAGTTAGAAATAACGCAGTGATAAAACAGATCGTCTGTAATGACCTGTTCATTCACCAAACACCATTTTCTGTCAGCTCTGTCACCTTCACTGAAGCAACAGTGTCACTTTGTACTAAAATACAATTTCATATTCTTCAAAGGCGGAAGTAGGCGGCACGCGGTCGACTATTTATAAGAGTCACATGATGGGTTCAGTGCATCATGTGACTGGTTTTCTGTGAACACGCTCAGAGTGTGAAGCAGAAAGAGTTAACAGAGACAGATGATCAGCACTTTCCTGTCAGCTGTGACGCAGAGAGACGACTCTGGCTCACCTGGCTTCACTATATAACCGCCGGTCTCATAGTCATTGTGTTTGTTGGATAAACACGGTTTTACCGCCTCGCTGTGGTGGAGACGTTGAGTCATGTGACCGTAGTGTAGTGTGTTTACATCCGAACGTTAGCTTTTTACTGTTCATAATTGTATTTAGGCTTCAAACATCCTAAAAGTGGAGTTCATTATTGAAAATTAACTACTGAACAAAACCTGTAAGTATCATAAACCTTTATTTACCACAACAAACTTATTCACACAAATACAGCTGAATAAAACCAACTGTTGGAACTGCAACAACATCTGCCAACATGTGTCAGTCACCACAACCAGGAGAGGTACACACACACACACACACACACACACACACACACACACACACACACAAAAGAAACTTGAGGGTTACCCAGTTAAGAAATTTAAGCTGAAAATCAAAATTTTGAGCAGTTTTGAAACTGGAAGATAAAGTCCTTTTGAAAGCGCTTCATGTTCAGTCAGTGAAGCCCGTGCTCTTCACACCGACAGGTCTGTGATCAGCATCACAGCCTGTGATTATACGCCGAGAATTCAAAGTGTTTATTGGACGTGTGGCTCTGCCGCACTTTCGCTCTGCAGTTTGTTCTGGGTTGTCGTTTTTATCAAGCTGTGTTTAAATCCAGCAGCTGGGACTCAACAGTCCTCAATAGTCCCAGCTGCGGTGAGGTCAAACTGAATTTTGAAGATAAACTTGCTGCATGCAAACACACAGAGGTGTAAATCTAAAAATACACAAAGAAAGGGCACTTCGAAAACGCCATCCTGCTTTTTTAAAGTTTTCCCTTTCAGAATCGAATTACTGAACACAAGACACGCAGAAAAGCGGAGACAAAACTGACTCCATTTACTGGCAGTAAATTCACAGATCTCATAACAGGCTTCTAAAATGCAGTGTTCAACGAACAGCTGATTGATTGGTAATATAATGATAAATCAGAACTACAGACATGCTGAACCAATCACAGTGAAGCATTCTGACGTGGATGATACCGTTTCATATAAAGGTTGACTAAAACAGTTCGTATTTGGATGTTGTTACAGCAGAGTCGTGCTCATATCAGCAGATCTGCATAATTTCTGAATGTGCCCATCAATTCTTTCTGCACCCGATCCGGATCTGTTTCACTGAATATTGTGCCGATCACAGGTCCCGATCTGATACTTGTTTTAAAGATTTCAGGATTTTACTGTACACTTACTGCACTGCTCACTTTATCTGTATATTTATTTATTTATATATTTACTTATTTAATTACCCCCTGTTTTATTTATTCTGACATTTTTATTGAATGATCAGCGAGACCTGAGGACTGAATTTTGTTCTTTTTATGTAATGCATGGCGGGAATTCTGATGACAAATCCTTGATACTATTTTCCTCATAACAGAGCTGTTTAATTATGATTCAAATCAATCCAGCGTACGCGCATAACAGCTGCATCACTCTGCAGTACATTAAGAAAAGCAAATCCCTGCTACCACGCTGTTCCTTAAAGTTATTTATTTATTTTACCTAACAAAGAGCAGACCCTCTTCTAAATCTTTTTGGCCTCGTCGCTGTCTCCAGGGAACGTGTCTTCACGTGTCTTCATGCTCGTCAGCTGCGTTCTGCTGAATTCTGCTGAGCGTTTATTTTCAGTATCTGTAGGCGCCATTTAACCTTTAACCCTTTGAGACCTGGGCAAAATGGTTTGATTTCTTACAAAAACATGGGTAGGAGGCAACAACAACTTAACAATATAAACGTACAATAAATTAGATTAAAGAACAAAAACAACAACAACAACTGGCAAGAAAATTACCTAAAAATACATTTTTTTTTAAAAAAACAAGAAAATTACCTGAAAAAAAGAAAAATTACATGTAATTTAAAATAAGTTTATATATTAAATTATACTAATTAAATATATAGTGGTCTGGACATTTTTTCTTTAATTCTTTAAAAATATATATTTTCATGTCACTTTCTTGTCACCATTCATTAATTTCTTGCAATTTGTAGGACATTTGTTCCCACATGTTTGAGCAAATCTAACTGATTTTAAGTGTTGACATGGCTCGTGAAAGGCTTCTGAATGTCTTTGATTGATGTCAGTGAAGGTTTCAAAGGGTTAAATGAGAAAAGATGATTGCAGTAGACAAAAATTAGGGCTCTGTCTGATGCAGAATTATGTGAGTCGAGTCTGATTTGGCCCATGTTTTTTTGTTTTTTTGTTTTAATTGAAGGTTTCACAGTTTAAACAGGGCTCAGCCCAGCGCTCAGAGGAAACAGTGAACGAGCTAACAGCGCTAACACTGGATCTGCCCAGATGGATTAGCAACAACATTTATGGCCGACACTAAACAACAAACAACAGCTGACTGGAGTCGCTGCTATTTTTGATTCAAGCTTAGCGATTCACCTTAAAGCTAAGCTAAACTATAGTTCATTTGAAAGCCTTTTTCTCAGTCTTTCTTTTCATAGTCGCCCATCCTGGAAAACTCTACAGCCGATTCTGTTTGTTATCGTGCACCGCGCCCCAGGCAACACTCTGAATTTCTATCTGAATTCTCTGAGCTTAAATCAAGTTTAGTGCTTAAACCTAACCCTCAGACAAATTAACTATCGTTGGAGATTTTAACATTCACACCAATATTATTAATAATAGCCTTAGTTCTGCTTTCTGACTTTTCGGGAGTTTTTCCTCGGGTGATGTGAGGGTCTAAGGGCAGAGGGATGTCGTACGCTGTAAAGCCCTCTGAGGTGAATTGGCTCTAAAAATAAAATTGACTTGACTTGATTTGACTGTGAGTGTGTCGTACGTGAGCAGTAAATTCAAAACTTCTGGGCAGAAGAGAGAAGATTCCCCACAGAGTCTCTGCTCGTCTGAGCCACCACCTGCATGTCCACAGCACCCTGTACCAAAGAGCATCGTCAAGTCAAGAGTCACGCGCAGGTGTGTCAGTCAGACTGCTTACTTCAGTCGGGATGGGTCTAAAATAACATCACAATCTTTTAGGGGCATTTTAGTGATAAAGATATAATTAATTCTAAGGACATAAAACTGCAACAAAACAAGTGTTATAATTTTATATGTCCACATAAACAACACAGTTCACCTTTAAATATTCAGTAAACTACAAGAAAATTATCTGTCATAGGATAAGTGTTTCTTTCGTGCATTAAGCCTCATTTCCATCACACACGAATGCGTACAATCACACACGGCCACATGACTCTGCAGTATTCATGGGTATTTACCCGCTCCAGCTCTGATCAGCAATGATGGAAACACAACAGTCGGGTGAACACACTAATTTCAGCTCTCCGGTGAGACGTAATGACACACCGTTACACGCTGGTGTCTCTGTGAGAAGCTAAAACACGGATCCACACCAGCAGCGCTTTTACAGAGAGACTGAATCAGTCAGAGAGACAACAAGAAGAAACCACACAGACCTCTGTCCACGCTGCTGTAACCGTTCACCCGTCTGTCCGTGATCTCGTATGGACACACCAAAACAACCCACACACACGTGCTCATCTGCTGCAGACCCGTCTACACAGCTCTGCTCTACTAGCCATGGGAAAGGAGTCTGAAGTCTATTTTTAGCATGTTTACCCTTTGGACTAGTGAAAGTGTCTAGTTTGCATGATAAAGTGGAAACACTTCACCATCTTTTACTTCCCCCGTCAAAAACGTAGGAACTAAATGTACGTTTAACATGAGGGACTCACCTCGGCCATCCTGGTGAATGTCGGAGATGATCTGGGAGAAGTTGACCGGCTTGTTTTCTTCAAACACTCTGTCGACAATGGTGATGTTGATGCTCTTCAGCTCCGTGTACAAACCCTCCACGGCAAAGTAACATGGCCGATCGTCCACCTTGTTATCGCTGAACATGAGCATCACATGCTCCTGCCACCCAAAGTGCTCGCAGATCCGCAGGGCGAACTTGCCCAGCTTCTTGTGGGTGGGGCCTGTGTTGGTGATGGACGGATAGACTCCACCGTAAAAGGCGACTGCAGGTGCGCCCGCTGTTACCATGGGAACATCCCAGTGTGTGGTGAAGAGACCAACAGGGGAGGCGGTGTAGGAGCAGCCAGGCCCGATGAAAGCCCAGGGGTCATACGCAAATTTAAGGTCCACAGCCATGAGCGGGGCGATGGACTCGGAACAGATGCCGTCCTTGTCTTCGCTGTTCTTGAAGGCATAGACGAGGCGGTGGTCAGGGAGCAGGGCAGGGTCGGCGTTGACGGTTCTGACGGCTCGCACCAGGGCCGGACCGATGCGAGGCCAAGCCCATGGGTAATCTGTGTTGCTCTGTGGTAAAATAATGGCCAGCGTGATGTTCTGGTGCACCCGGGGTTCACGGTGCCCGCGAGTTTGACGTCTTAAGCTGCGGTGTTGAGATGATCTCCCTGTGACCAGCTGCAGGTATAGCAGAACCAGCAGGACCAGCAGGACCAGCAGGACAGAGGCACCCTCCCTCCGATGAGCCATCCTCCAATTCAGCCGGCTGTCCACTTCCGCCGCCGCTGAATAATTTATCCCTGTTAACTGTGGATACACACGAGGGAGACATGAACAAAACATGCAACATAAATGAAGACCTGTTATCTGAGCTCAAAGTATGACGCACACTTCCTCTTAGAACTCAATATAATCACATATTCAGGACACCGAGACCTACTCTGCTCGGTCACGGTTCAGTTCACTGCAATCATTTTGTCCATGTTTGGGGCCACGCTGAGTCGTGGGAGAAAAACTCCCCGAAGCTAGAAAATGAGGACAGTTTTCCTGGCAGCCCTGACCACCTCACACAGTGTTTTATACTTAAAGTGTAAAAGCCTGCAGCACTGCCCTCACACATTGTCATCTCATGATAAAACACACTAGAAATAACGTGAAAGACTTGCTCCGACATTTATCTGCCTCAGAAAGGACAGATTTACTGACAGACTCCACTAACTGACTGAACAGGTCAGTGTTCAGCGATGGTGAGAATTTGAATTACACATCACTTAAATAATCAGTAGTTCTCATCCAAATGTAGCGCAAATTTTAATCCAGATGAGAATTTATGTGCTTTTTTCCTTCCACTACTTTTATGTGAATATTGGGAGTTGATCCATTAAGTACGTTTACATGCAAAATAATAGTCTGTTTTCTGCCTTTATTCTGAAAAATACAATGGCCCTAATTCACTGTTATGTGTATAAACATTCTTTCTCTGCACATCAAATAAGTGCACCCGAAACTACCATCGGATCCATGGCACATGCACACAGGCTGATGTTGTTGTCACCTACATAGGTGTGTTATTGAATCAGAGTCTCGTGCTCACTGTCTGCAATCAGCTGACTTCCGCGCTGCCATTTCTCTGCATTAGAAAGTTGACCCAGCAACGCATCACGGTTACGTTGTTTCTACACACATATGAAAGTCTTTAAGCGTCGGACCATCAGTGTAGTGGTCTGTAACGTTAGATGTAGCCGTTTTCTCACTCGTGCACGGCCGGTAAACTAAAGTGAAGAATGGTGTAACGTTGGCTTCGCTGTTTAAGTGACTGTTACAGGCAGAGACTCCTTCCATGTGTCGATGATCCTCATATATCAAGCCTGCACGGGGACAAACAGCAACCCAGTCTCAATCTCAAGTCATCACACGGTGAGGACTTGGACAGTCACCGCCGGAGCGCGAGCGCACTGACAGGGAGGGCGGATGGGAGGTGCACGAGCCACGCAAACAACTGACTTTCATTCCTGGAGTTTGCAAGTTGGCGAATTCCTGTGTGGATGTGTGTGAGTGTGTGTGTTTAGAGTTTGCATCCCAGCATGACGTCATACCATCCTGTGGATTTGTGAAGCGGCATCCCGGCACGTCAAAGGTTGACGTGGAAGGTCACCTAACCAAATGTCATAATGTGACGAGTTTGGAGTGAGAACATGTTGCACACAGTCAGCAGTCTGTGAGCAAACAGAAGCTGTGATGAAGAGAGCTGGCAGTACTCATGACTATATATGATCATTTATTCCACCCGTTTTGTTTCCATGTAGCCGGAACTCAACTTTTATCAGTACATAAAGTTTTCCACCTCCTCCTTTTATCGTGAAATTTTGAGGTTCACACTCAGTTTTTTTTAATGCCCAAAAGGAGCATAAGAAGAGGTGGATAGAAACACATCTACTGCCATCACACTAAAAACAAACCAACAAACCAACAATCAAAAACATTTCAATTCCAAAGGCAAGGGGCAACTAGGTACATTTATTCAATACCTACTTAGCGTACTACTTTGCATTTCAATTTTTTTAAATGTTGCATATTGTATTCTGATGGCTGTGTAAATTGTTACTCTGCAAACAAGAATTTTATAAACACAGTATTATAGCAAGCTCGTCAAATATGCCAGATTGCAAAAGATGAGATTCAGCACCACCTGGACCAGCTGCAACCTTAAATCATCAATTATTCAACAGTATTCAGGAGAGGCCCTGAAACTCCCTTTTTTAATCCATTAGGAATATATATATATATATATATATATATAAATAAATAAAGTTGTCACGTGAGATTTACCTTTCCTTAAAACCTGTAAAAATTGTAATAATGCCACTAATTCAATAACTTAATCAAAGTGATGTAATTTATTGAATTTGATTATATTTTGAATATTTAATGTAAAATGTTTTAAACTTAAAGCATAATCGTATCAGTGCCACATGGTCCAGAAATATGCCATAGAAGGCGTTTTTGCCCAGCAAAGAGATGCAAAGCAACAAAATGAATGTTATATTCTACATATAGGCTTTTTATTCCGAATATATTCAGATGTAAACTCTGTGTCATCAACAACATTCTGATGAATATCTCTAATTTCATTACCTATTCATTACTTATCTATTTTTACTTTTCTCATTATAATGACTGATTTAAACAAGATTTGAAAAAGTGTTATACATAAAACTTTCCTACTAAATCATTCATTGTGTAAGAAAAGTTTCAAATATATTCATTCCTGTGTTTGAAGTTATTTATTTATTCGTGCTTTCTAATGCAGTGTCTTGAACATGTGGATAATAAGAAAACTTGATTTTCAAAATGCAGTTTCTTTGCTTTTGTTTGCTTTATTGTTCAATTTCAGTCTGTCATTTCCTTATTTTTTTTTGACAATATGTGATTTCTAAGATGTCTCTGTACTATTTACTTTTTCTGAAGTAGTAGCATTGGACAAACATAACAAAAAAAACAAAAAACAGCACATTGTAAATTCATTTTATTTATGTTACTGTTCTTGGGTTAGGGTTATGGTTGTTTTTTAATCATACTTGCTACCTTGTTTTTTATTATCTAACATTTTAATATCCTAATATTTTTATATTTATAATAATTATTTACTATTGTATTGTTCCTTCGCTGCTCATACTTCTTCGTACCTCATAGCTGCTGTAATATTGTGATTTTAACCCCTGCGGGACTAATAACGGATTATTTTATCTTAAAAGAAAATCCCAGAAAGGCCAACAGAAACAATCACAGTTTGTATACATAAATGTGGTCATGTAATTCCCCACAAAATCGTCATTCACTGTAATCAACATATCAAATATATCTGCAGATTTTCAGCCTCCGCGGTCACAGATGCGTGTGCGGACACGAACAAGCCTCTGAACGCGGTGCCGTGTTCGTAATGGAGACGGACGCTGCGTAAAAGCACGATTCCCTCCGGACAGAAACATGCAGCAGTCGGATCAATACACCATAAATTCACTTCATTTTCTCCTCCGTACCTCAGCGGCTCTGTCCGTCCCCCTTCATGCTCTTCGGAAGTTTCGCTGATCTGAAACGGGAGAGGCGCTGCCGGTGGGGCCGCTAACCAGCCGTGCATGGCGCGTGCCCTCCCCGGCACCGAGTCGTGTTCCTGAGATACGAACCGTTCGGTCCGATCTGTCCGATCGGTCCGCTCTTCGCTCCTTTGATGGAAAACAAACAGAACCGGTTCGGATCCCGCGCGCGTTTGAAAATGAATTCGGTGAAATGTCGGTGGACTTTTCACCGCCGAGTTTCCTGATGAAGCTCCGGAAAAACCTTTAACATCCTAAATGTTGGAAACGGACCGAAAACTCTCCGAGACTCTGAGCCCAACTCCAGCGCTCACCTGTCGGCGTCCCGGCACGAGCTCACGCGCTTTCAACTCTAAAAAACCCGAAAATCCACATTGTCCACCAAGAGTTTGCAGTTAACGCCAAACTGCAGCGGCAGCCCAGTTTACGAGAAATCCAGCAGGTGAAGTCTGATCATTTACAGGCGCGAAAAACCGTTTCTACAGCCGCAGGTGATCTCTAAATCCTCTGAGGACCGACGGACCAACAGAGAGCCCAAACACCGACACTGACTGAAAGACACCGAAAAAGAGACACTAACAGAGACATTCACCGGGAGACCGAGAGACTGAGACACTAACAGAGACACTGGGAGCGGACCAGGACGGGGAGACCGAGAAACAAACCGAGGGGAGGCAGATCGTCTTTGGGCGGAGAAAGCTGCACGGAGCCGCTGAGAGAGCAGGAAGGAAGGAAAGGAGAGAGGAAGGAGACAGGAAACGAGGAAAGGAGGGAGGAGGGAAGTAAAGAGAGAGAGGAAGGAGACAGGAAACGAGGAAAGGAGGGAGGAGGAAAAGCCTGAAAAGGTGGAATAATAAGGAAAAGACAGGAACAGCTGAGGACATGTCCTAAAAACGAGCCGCAGGACATCATAAAGGGACAAGCTGTCATGAGTATCTATTCAGCCTTATGGAGGAGCAAAGTGTAAATGATGACAACAAAAGTCACCAAAGAGTTTGAGACTTTCTGACCATCTGGGCTTCGAACGTGATTTAAGTTTTACGATTTTAGCCTAAATTAGAAATTGTCGCTGTGGTTTTCCAAAGTAATGAAAGGCTTTTATTTGCATATATCAGAAGATGAAAGGATCACCATGCAGTGAAATTATGGCCTAAATGTTCAATATATGTCTTCAAATATTTTTAAAAAATCACTTTGGTAGTCTGAATGTCATTTGTGACCACAGTTGTTGAAAAAATATATATTTATATAATTTTCTATATTCTCTTATGATAAGGGTTAGGGTATAACACATTTCAAACAACAAGGCAATTCAAAGTGCTTTATGGATCAATAAAATACACAAACTAGGGTTTTAACGATTCACTTAAGTCACGATTCGATACGATTCATGATACTGGGCTCACAATACGATTTTCTCGGGATCTGTTTTTTTAAATAAAAATTATTCTGTTATTTTAAACTAAAATTATGCAAAAAGCTGCATTTTCTCTTCTTTTCTGTATTAAATTAAAGAATCTCTTTTTATTTCTGAGGTATAAATGCAAAACACAAACTCTGCTATGAATGCATCTCTGGACATTCACAATGTCCCCAGCTGTTAAAAGCCCTTTCACTGGGACAGAGGGGGCTGCTGTGGAAAGGTAAGGGTTAAAAGGTTAAAGGGTTAAAGGTCTGCTGGAAAGCAGAGAGGGAGAGTTTGAAGAGCAAAGTGTGTCATTTGTCTCTCGTGGGTGATGTGCTGGGCTCTCTCTTTGGCTCTTGGACTCGTTTGGCTGAGCAGGGCTGCAGCTCGTCAGGTTTTGACGTGTAGTTTGTGTTTTTGCCAGTTAGTTGTTTTGTTTGTTTGTTTTTTTGGCCGAGTAGTCGTCATTAAGGAGTAACGTACGTAGGCGGGGTGGACCGGAGCTCCTGATGCCGGCTCTCATGCTGCATCGCCTTTCTTTCTTTCTGACGTGAGGAATCAGCCACACTTCCAAAATGAAACTGAAGGGAGCGTCTTCTGTTCCAATATCGCCCGTCGCAGAGCCTTTGCTTCGTCTTATTTACGTTGGCGAGCTGTGTCTAGTCTCGGACGTGAGGAAGCACGTTGAACACGTAGTGACATAGCACACTGAGGAAGCAAAGGCAGCAGATCACGCCCTCCGCTGTTCAGAAAAAGTATCACGGTTCATTTTTCATATCACCGATAAAAATCTCACATATTTTCTGTCGATTTTTGACTGCCTGGCAATGTGTCGTTACATCTGTAACATCACCGTTCTGTCTGTGTCTTCATCAGCTGGCGTACCTGCAGAGCTCCCTGGACAAACTCACTGAAGCCATCAAACTGGCCAAGGTAAACTCTGTCTGTCTCTGTCTGAGACCTGTGTCCTCCTGTTGGACTGAACTGTCCTCTGTCTCTGTGTGAGACCTGTGTCCTCCTGTTGGACTGAACTGTCCTCTGTCTCCTCTCCGTCCCAAAGGGTCAACCTGACAGCGTGCAGGAGGCCCTCAGGTTCACCATGGACGTCATCGGGGGAAAGTGAGCAGCACACCCACAAAAACCAGTCACAGTCCACAGATACCAGTCAGTCCACAGATACCAGTCACAGTCCACAAAAACCAGTCACAGTCCACAAAAACCAGTCACAGTCTGCAGATACCAGTCACAGTCCACAAAAACCAGTCACAGTCCACAGATACCAGTCACAGTCCACAGATACCAGTCACAGTCCACAAAAACCAGTCACAGTCTGCAGATACCAGTCACAGTCCACAAAAACCAGTCACAGATACCAGTCACAGTCCTCGTTTTCATGTAGTCTCACTGGTGTTTTACTTGTGTTTTACTGGGGTCTTAACTGGTGTCTCACTGGTGTTTTACTGGGGTCTTAACTGGTGTCTCACTGGTGTTATTCTGGGGTCTTAACTGGTGTCTCACTGGTGTTATTCTGGGGTTTTACTGGGGTCTTAACTGTTGTCTCACTGGTGTTTTACTGGGGTCTTAACTGGTGTCTCACTGGTGTTTTACTGGGGTCTCGACTGGTGTCTTACTGGTCTTTTACTGGGGTTTTACTGGGATCTTACTGGTGTATTACTGGGGTCTTAACTGGTGTTTTACCGGGGTTTTAACTGGTCTTTTACTGGGGTCCAACTAGTGTTTTACTGGGGTCCAACTGGTGTTTTACTGGGGTCTAACTGGTGTTGTACTGGAGTCTTAGCTGGTGTCCTACTGGTGTTTTATTGGGGTCTTAACTGGTGTTCCAATGGGGTCTAACTGGTGATCAAAGTCAGTATTTTAAGTGTTTTCGTTTAACTTTGACCTGCAGGTTTAATTCTGCCAAAAAGGACAACGACTTCATCTACCACGAGACGGTCCCATCTCTGGAGACCCTCACCTCCGTCAAAGGTACCACAACCCGCTGCACTGTGTGTGTGTGTGTGTGTGTGTGTGTGTGTGTGTGTGTGTGTGTGTGTGTGTGTGTGTGTGTAGATCCACCTCAAGTTCTGTTATGAAGCTGTGTTGAAGCACGCTGAACATGTCCTGCAGAGACACGGCATTGCTGCCGCCGCCACCGTCTGCAGGAACACCAACTCTGCAGCCACAAAGGTCAGACTGACTCTCAGGTTAACCCTTTCACTGCAGAGAAACACAAACAGACTAAAATAGAAAGCTCCGTCACCGCAGGCATGAACTCAAACAGTTCTGTAGATAATCTGTCCTCTGCTCACATCACTAACCTTCAGAATAAATCAGTCAGAGACGACGTTTGTATCAAAGACTCTTTATTTCAAAATTAGTACAAAGTCTGTTTGTTACAAAATAAGTTAGGCTGCTACGACCTGCAGGCGTGTCCACACGCTCAGCGCCGCCCGCCGCCTCAGAGCCCGTCCGATCGGTGCAGCCCTCCACCTGGAGGAGGAGGTACGCCGAGCTCGACTCAGAGAAACACTGAGGTCACACAAAGGGTTAAAGCGAGGCCGTTAATCTATTAGTCATTTTATTTCGTCTCTAACTCTTCATTAGTCGGTTTAACCCTTTGTTAACCAATCAGATTTTTCTCTGAGCTTGAGTGTTTTGTTTGTTTGTTTTTCGCAGGAAGTGAAGCGTCCTGCGAGGGCTGGACAGGAAGTGTTTACGCAGATGAAAAAGCAATTTCAGTAAACGGAGACAATCAAATCTCTAAATGTCTTCAGCCGATGTAAACGTGGTCGGGTGGCGGCGGCGCGCAGAACAGTCCGTGTTCTCATCCAGACGGAGGTCAGCTGACGAAGCACGCAGGGGCTCCTGAAGCTGAACGAGGGGCCCCTGCGTGCTTCATCAGCTGACCGACACACTTCAGTGTTTCCACATTACAGAAGTGATTTTTCACCAACAGCCTGACGATCAGCCGCCGACATCATCACTGTGTTTATAAACAAACTGTCGCTAATAAATAAACGATTTATACAAATAAAAACAGGCGTTTCACCTCACACACTCGCCACCAGCGCTCACACACTCACCATTAGCCACTCCTTGTTCTCAGCAGGGTTTACACACACACACACACACACACACACACACACACACACACACACACACACGTATAAAGGCGCTGCTCGTCCTGACAGGAAGTGGCCTGCAGTGCCGGCTGTTGCTGCACGCCGCCGAAAGCAAGCGCAGCAGCAGGAATATTAAAAAAGATCCAGTTACGAACGAGTGTCACCACGGTAACGTCCCTCCGTCTGTCCTCAGTCCAGCTTCTCCAGCACCGAGGGGACGTACACCAGGCTCAGCTCGCTGCCGAAGTCACAGATGATGGCGGCATTGTCGAGTACCAGCAGCTGGCGGACACCCTGCCCGTCGCTGCTCTGGCCCAGGTACACCGTCTGCAGCAGGTCGCCAAAGTTCAGGTCCCAGAAGGAGACGCAGCCCTGACCCCCCGTCACCAGGAGGGACTCTGAGATGACCCCCAGACTGGCTCCACAGCCCACGTCCTGCCAGGAGAGAGGGGACAGGTTGGAGAGGCAGTGGGCGGTAAGTAGACGACGGCGAGCAGAGGGAGGGAGGAGCTTACCTGCTGGATGGAGTACAGTTTAATCCCCGTGCTGCGGTCCCAGATACAGATGAGGTCATCCAGCCCCGAGCTGATCACACAGGATGTGGTGCAGACCAGGGAGGTGACATCACCACGGTGACCATAAACATGGCTGACACGACTCCCTGTCAGGACATCCCACAGACAGATGGCGCCATCCTGACCACCGCTCGCCAGAACCATCGTCTGACGGAAGAGAAATCAAGGTGAGGACATCTTTACGGTCTGTTTGATTGTTAGGCCTTTACTTTCTAATCAATATTTCTGTGTTTGGTCAGTCAGTGCAGCACTGCAGGAAAACAAAAAAGTCATAAAGCAGTGTAACGAAAATATTTTTAAGAAGTCGAAGTACAGTATAGTATAACATGTAGAAGAAAAAAAGTCAAAGTATAGTGCCTTAATCTCGTATTGTCCTCCCGATTGCCATACACCTTTTGTCCTGTGGGGGGATTCTGACCTTGTTTGAATGTTATTTAAAGCATATTATATAAATTGTCAATCAGTGTTGTTACACCTTTAGTCTTACTTCAGTCCAACCCATTACATTTTTCCCTTTGTTTTGGAATTTAGGGCCAATAGACCTTGTTAACATAAGTATAAAAAACATATTTTGATGGCAGAAGATTTCATTTAGGGTCAGAATGACCCTCAAAGACAACACAATGGTTAAAAATTGAAAAACTTCAAAGTACTGACAAAAGAAGTCATTAAATTATAGACAGAAGTTGTAGTAAAGCATGACAAAAAGTCAGTTTAATATGAAGACCAAACAGTCAGTATGACATGTTGAAGAGAAAGTCATGTAGTACGTCAAAAAAACTGCCAAAATGAGTCATAGCATAATGTCTCGAAATTCTCTACCATTAGACTTTCTGACTACACGACAACTTCAGAAATACGCTGGAAATCTCTACATCCTACAATATGGAGTTTTCAGCATTTGAAATGTCGACTTTTTGGACCATTTGTTCGACAAACACTACTATAATGATATCCAAAATGCTATGCTGTGACATTTTCGGACATTTAGAATCAGAATTTCTTGCGCTGTTTTTTTTCCAAACATTTGAAAATGCCAACTTCCAACAAAGATGCTAATCGGGCTACTTGCTGCAAAATAAATACTGTACAAAACGCACGTATTAAATAGGTTTACACTTTCGTGTGAAAGCTCGACAGAATAAAATAGGAGTTTAACTGAGTATGTCAAAACTCTCAAACTTTGACAAGTCCAGAAAACCGCTGAAAACCATATAGTATAGCATGTAGAGGCATGTTATTGTATACAGTGTTGAAAAAACATCCAAAAACGCCAAAAAACCCATACAAAAACATGTTTAAAAAATGACGAAAAAAGCAAAGCTGTAGTATGGCAAAAATGTCCAAATTTGACATGTCCAAAAAACATTTTAAAACCACTTGTATAGCATGTTGAGGCATGCAATAGTATACAGTGTTGAAAAAACATCCAAAAACAGCCGAAAAACCCATAAAATAGCATACTAAAAAATGTACCAAAAAGGCAAGGCTACAGTATGGCAAAAATGTCTAAATTTGACATTTCCACAAAACAGCTGAAAACCACTTAGTATAGCATGTAGAGGCATGTTATAGTATACAGTGTTGAAAAAGCCCCAAAACCCATGAAACTGTATGTTGAAAATATGACAAAAATGGCAAGGCTATAGTATGGCGAAAATGTCAAAATTTGACTTGTCTAAAAAAACAGCTGAAAACCACTTAGAATAAAAACTAGAAGCATGTTATTGTATAAAGAGTTGAAAAAACATCAAAAAACACCAGTAAATCCATAAAAACCATGTTGAAAAAATGACCAAAAAAGCAAGGCTATAGTATGCCAGAAATGTCAAAATTTGACATGTCGAAAAAAACATACCTGGTTGCATACCAGTTAGAATAACAACTAGAGGCATGTTATTATATATAGAGTTGAAAAAACATCCAAAACTGCCCCCAAACCCATAAAATAGCTTGTTGAAAAAATGACGAAAAAAGCATGGCGAAAATGTCAAAATTTGACGTGTCCAACAAACAGCTGAAAACCACTTAGTATAGCATGTAGAGGCATGTTATAGTAAACAGTGTTGAAAAAACATCCAAAATTGCCCCCAAACCCATAAAATAGCTTGTTGAAAAAAATGACCAAAAAAGCAAGCTAAGCATTTTCCAATAGTTTTTTAGTATGGCGTTTTTTGACATAGTATACTATAATTTTTTCACAATTTCGAAATGTTGACTTTTCGTACCGTTCGTTCAATGAACAATACAATGATCATCTTCTAAATGCTTGACTACAAATGCATATACGACATTTGGAACTCTGACTGTTACGACCATTTTTTTGACATCTAAACTATGACTTTTTTCTACATTTTGAAATGTTGACTTTCGGACTGTTTTTTTGACGAAAAGAAGTATAATCATCTTCAACATGCTACACTGACTTTTTTCGACATTTGGAACAATTAATTTTTCGACCATTTTTTTGACATACTATAGTATGTCGTTTATCAGCTTACTATGACTTTTTCACAGTGTTTTTGATGTGCTACACTACAATCTATGACTTTTACTATGACTTTTTTTTGACATTTTAAAGAATAATTTTTTTGACTTTTTTCAACATGCTCTGGTATGGCGTTTTTTGATATCCTATACTATGACTTCTTAAGCGTTTGAAATGTTGACCTTTTGGACTGTTTTTTTTTAATGATTGATACTATAATCATCTTCAACATGCTCTACTATGACTTTTTCTGCATTTAAAATGTTGACTTTTTGGACTGTTTTTTGGACGAACAATACTGTAATCATCTTCAACATGCTATGACTTTTTTGGACATATGATACTTTTATCAGATTTTTAGACATGCTGTGCTGTAACCCCAGTTTCACAGTCAGTCATCAGCACCAGTGCTGTTCCCTAAAGTTGTCCACATCAGAGCGTCACTGTGTTACTGACCTGGTCTATGTAGATGGCTGTGATCCCTCCAGAGTGACCCTGCAGGGTGAAGAGGCAACACGAGTCCTCCAGACGATAAACCTGATCAATAACACAACAGAAAGCATAACTAAAATAACTGTTCGGTAATGTTTGCTGTGGGTAACATTCTGTGAGCTGCAGCATTTCGCATTTTAACCGTGAAATATCTGGAACATGAGAGCAGCTGCATATTGATTTTCTTCTTACACACCATCATGTGTTAGTATGTTAGTGATCGGGGTGTTACAGTGTATTTCATTGTGTTACAGTGTGTTACAGTGTATTAGTGTATTTCAGTGTGTTGCAGTATGTTACAGTGTATTTCAGTGTGTTACAGTGTATTAGTGTATTACAGTGTGTTACAGTGTGTTACCGTGTATTAGTGTATTACAGTGTGTTACAGTGTATTACAGTGTGTTACAGTGTATTTCAGTGTGTTACAGTGTGTTACAGTGTATTACAGTGTATTGGTGTATTACAGTGTGTTACAGTGTGTTACAGTGTATTTCAGTGTGTTACAGTGTGTTACAGTGTATTACAGTGTATTGGTGTATTACAGTGTGTTACAGTGTGTTAGTGTATTACAGTGTATTACAGTGTATTAGTGTATTACAGTGTGTTACAGTGTATTTCAGTGTGTTACAGTGTATTTCAGTGTGTTACAGTGTATTAGTGTATTACAGTGTATTACAGTGTATTTCAGTGTGTTACAGTGTATTAGTGTGTTACAGTGTATTAGTGTATTACAGTGTGTTACAGTGTATTAGTGTATTACAGTGTGTTACAGTGTATTACAGTGTGTTACAGTGTATTACAGTGTATTAGTGTGTTACAGTGTGTTACAGTGTATTACAGTGTGTTACAGTGTATTACAGTGTGTTACAGTGTGTTTTGTGTGTTTTAGTGTATTTCATTGTGTTACAGTGTATTAGGGTATTTCAGTGTGTTACAGTGCGTTACAGTGTGTTACAGTGTGTTACAGTGTATTACAGTGTGTTTCAGTGTGTTACAGTGTAGTTCAGTGTGTTACAGTGTATTACAGTGTATTAGTGTATTACAGTGTATTACAGTGTATTTCAGTGTGTTACAGTGTATTAGTGTATTACAGTGTATTAGTGTATTACAGTGTGTTACAGTGTATTAGTGTATTACAGTGTGTTACAGTGTGTTTTGTGTGTTTCAGTGTATTTCATTGTGTTACAGTGTATTACAGTGTGTTACAGTGTATTAGTGTGTTACAGTGTGTTACAGTGTATTACAGTGTATTGGTGTGTTGCAGTGTATTACAGTGTGTTACAGTGTATTACAGTGTATTAGTGTGTTACAGTGTGTTACAGTGTATTAGTGTGTTACAGTGTATTACAATGTATTAGTGTGTTACAGTGTGTTACAGTGTATTAGTGTGTTACAGTGTTACAGTGTATTACAGTGTGTTACAGTGTATTACAATGTATTAGTGTGTTACAGTGTATTAGTGTATTACAGTGTGTTACAGTGTGTTGCAGTGTATTACAATGTGTCACAGTGTGTTAATACCCGGACTGTGTGGTCCTGGCTGCCGGTGACAACCCTCCCGGCAGCCGCTCGCAGCACGGTGATTGGCTTCTGGTGAGCGCACTGAACGGAGCGTGTAAGCTGGCAGCTGATGACGTCCTCGCTGCTGTAACAGGGAGACGGAGGCACGCTGCCTCGCCCAGGAGTGCCTGACAGACAAAAAGTAGGGCATGAAGTTTCTGTCATACATCACCCTGTTTCATCTTCACCTCTGTGGGCTGCAACTAAAAATTATTTTTATAATCTGGTGAATATTTTCTTGACTCATTGTTAAAAATGCCTTTTGGCATTTCCCCCATTTAGGAGTGACATCATGACACTTCTGTTTTGTTCTAAAAAAAATAATAAAAAAAAACAATGCAAAGACACAAGAACAGAACCTGAAACAAGATGGTTTCAACATATTTCCCTAAAAAAAATCAAACTGTTTCTGATTGAATTTTTTTGTGGATGAGTTGTTTGACTAATTATTTTAACTTTTGTTTATATTCTGAAATGTGTGAAACATGAGGTGGAACCAACAGCAGCAACTCTGAATGATTTCATTTTAAATTTATCTGAAGAGTTTTTTCTTGATTAATTCAGTGATTTTTTTTCTCTATCAAATAGTGTCCTGTGATGTCTTCAGATTAGAGCCCGACCGATATGGGATTTTTGAAGTGTATTCACACAAACAAAAATAAAGAATAAATTTAAAAAAAACATCAGTCTTCACTGACCATTCAAATAAAGAATGTAAAAAATAAAATACACATCAGAACTGTATGCTCTTTGCTGACCATTTAAATAAAGAAAACATACAATAAAATAAACAGCTAAATGAACACCAGCACTGTTCAGTATCAGTCAGTTGCTGACCATTTCGAAACCACCTGAGCATCGTTTCTGCATTATGTGGTCTATAAAAAAAGTTTTCTTATCGGCACATATTGGAAAAAATATATGCTGATGCTGACATGCTCCGTTATGTCTGTGAAAGGCTTATATCAGCTGATAATATCAGCTGACCGATAAATCGGTCGGGCTCTACTTCAGATGTCTCATTTTGTCCAACAACCAGTCAAAAACATTCAGCTAACAGGACATGGAGAGACACTAAAATTATTCATGTAAAAATTAATTCAAATGATAATCAGCTGTTGCATGCATTATCACACAGTTGTTAAACATATAATGAAGTTCTCTTTGTTCTGGATCTGTGTCACTGTATGTAAGTGCTTTCTATGTAAAGGTGACCCGTGACATTAACGCGAGCTGCAGAGGAAACAGGAGACAGCAGACTGCGAACGTTTAGAAACAAATCAGCACTGAGGCTGCTCAGCCTCACCTCTGTACTGCAGCAGACCAGGAGGTTTATTGATCTCCACGGTGAAGAAATCCAGAGAGCCGTTCAGCCGAGCCGCCACGATCCTGATGGGGACAGACAGCGAGTCACAGCTGGGACGGGACGAGGACACCGACAAACTCTTCTTCCGTGCCCAAACATCTGCTACACTTCAATAAAACTGGTGTAACCCCACCCCCATGTGTGTTTCACCTGTTGTTGAGGAAGGCCAGCGCTGTGATCCCGGAGACGCCGTCCTCATTAACACAGCGTAACGATCCCTCAACTGCATCCCACAGCTGGAACAGAACACACACACATTGGTCCGATCATTTACACACAGAGATGAGTGACGGCGAGCTGCTGTTCACCTCCGCATGGCCTGCGTCTGGTGAGACAGGTGTCCCTCAGCAGCTGTTTCATACTTAGATTAACCTGTTATCACCTGCTCCCTTTTTCAGGTCTCTGCTCCAAAACGGTCTTTGCTTAAATACAGAGTGACTGTCTGAATAATCCCAACAGCAAGAGATGAAGCTGAAGGATGACAGCATCGGTACAGATGCTACCAGTGCTGATTAAATCAAGCAACAAGACAGAATAATTCTCAGGCTGTGACGTCTTTAAATTGTCATTTTTAGGTCTGTTTGTGCTCCTGTTTGGCTCCCAGAGAGCAGAAAAACTCTTCTGACGTCACTCAGATTTCATTAAACGTCTTAAACCACCTAAAAACAACTTTTGGCTTTCTTCGAAAAAATCACTCAGACGTCTCCACATGTTTCCGCTCCTGATAAATGCACAGAATGAGCCTTTAAAGGAGTCAGGCGGACACATTCAGCTGACTCAGATCTCTGCAGCAGACGGACCGTCAGAGCGAGAACAAAAAACAACCCGCTTGACCCTGAAAACGCCGTGTTTTCAGACCAGCACGGACTGACAGGAGAAGGAGGAGCGCAGTTCGTCAGTCTGATGAAACACATGCAAGTTTAGAAAACACTCAGACTCCGAGTGCGTGTGTGTGCGTGTGTGTGTGTGTGGTGATTACATCATCATGCCGCGCTGAAGGCGTGACCATCAGAGTCAGATATTTTACCTCCAGCTTCCCGCTGCTCCTCCCAGCAGCAATCAGGTTTCCTCGCAGCTCCATGGCCCACACCGAGCTCTCCCAGTCCGCCGCCAGTGTCCCCGCGGCGCAGCCTCGCTCCTGGCTCAGGAGGGTGGCTATGTCCCCTGAGCTGGGTCTCCTCTGTAGCGGGGCCCCTGAGGGCGGCGAGGACGAGGCCGAGGATGGAGACGGGAAGGTAGAGGGGGAGGGGGGCTCGTGCTCAATGTAGGCACGCTCCACCAGACCGCCAAAGTCGAAGCCATCCCTGGGTGGGGTGCAGAGGTGGGAGGGGGGCTGGGAGGCAAAGTTGGTGTCGATGAGCGGCGTGAGGTCAGGCTGGTCCGTGAACAGAGCGGGCCGGGCAGGAGCCGAGCGCCGCCTCAGTGGGTAGCCCCGCTCCTCCTCCGAGAGCCCGTCAGCAGCGACGGACGAGCCGCGGGCCTCCGAACACTCTGAGTCCGTGGCTCCGCCCACGCCGTCCCAGCCATCACGTTGCTCCCAGCAGCCACTGCTGCTGCTGCGCCTGAGCCTGAGGACGAAACGCCACACCCAGTTACCCACAGAGAAATCACACCTAATCATGTAACCCAGTATAGGTTATAGGACGCGCAGGATGTTGTTAATTTTCAGATTTAAAGAAAAAAAAGGAACTGAGTCCTCAGTACAACCGTCATGAATCCAGGTGCTCCTCTTTCTATTAATCTCATTGTATGCAATGCACAGCAGGCACCATCAGAGCTCGGTCTGTGGTCCCTGCTGCTGGAACAGCTGAGCTCAGAGACATGGTGACACCTTGTGGTGGAGGAGGAGTTAGACGATTGTAACAAGCCGACGGCCTTCAGGCAGAGACGGCGAGGGGTAAACACAGCAAGGCCGTCATGTAGCGCGCACCGTGCTGAACCCTCAGGAAGAAATACGACAAACTGCCGAGCCAAGCTCAGGTCCTCAGGCACTGAGCGGGAGCGAGAGGACAGCTGCCGACACAGAGCCTCTGAATGCCCCCCAATCTTTAATGTGTAAGTGTGTGTGATGTTAAAGTGCGCTCTAAAGGGTTAAACCTTTAAAGCTTGCTTTAACATCAAACACGCTCACACATTAACCCTTTAGAGCCCGCTTTAATATCACACACAATCCTTTAAAAGCCAGGTTTTTGTCATGATGCCACTATGGTTTTAGATGAAAGAAACACAAAATGGACTATTTTCAATATCCATCATGCTCAGTATGTTATTGTAGTATTATTATACTATTATTATAGTCTGGGATATGTCAGTGATCAGCAGCTACATTGACCGTGACAGGTCACCTAGTGGAAATAGCATGTATTTCCTCCATGTCTCCAAAATGAGACAAACTGTCCCTAAAGGGTTAACTTCTATCAAACAATAAAACCACACATTATCACGTGTCATGGGAAAAAATGTTGATGTGGTGTCAGCAGGAAGTCTGCGCCACATGACAATGTGAACATCAAAGAAAACAAACGTGTTGAAACCACTGACTGTATATAAAGATGGATGGCATGAACACTGCCCAAAGTAAGCTTATTTGGTCTGCATCGCCCCCTGGTGTCTCACTGCAGTACAGGTCCTAAACCCCGCCCCTCCAACTAAAAAGTCAAAGTACACACCAAGTAACTGTTTCCCAGAGACAGTTTCTGTCACTGCAGGTAGCTCTCATCACTCTGATGTTTCTTCAGGTGTTTGTTTTGATACGTTTGGTTTTAATGAGTTATTAAATTAGACGGCTTTTCCGTCATGATTGACAGCCGTGACAGCCAATCCATGCGCTCACATTCAATGGAGTGCTCACTATTGGTCGGACAGGTGTTGGAACTCCCCCACCGCGGATATCGTAACTGTGCAGATGCAGGGCTTCCAATGACATCACCCTCGCAAGATAGTAACGCTCGTATCCGGGATATTTTAACCTCACTTCAGCATAGCGGGGGTTAGTGGGGGCGCCTCGTCCATCTTTATTTACAGTCTATGGTTGAGACCTTCTTACTTGTGGTTCGGGATGACAGTCAAACAGTCGCCAGTCTGAGCATCCCAAACACGAATCTGTCCCGCCAGGCAGCAGCTGGCCAGCAGCATCCCGTCACTCGCCAAACACTCAATGTCCTGAGAGACACAGAGACAGAGAGTGAGCCTGTCCGTCCTCCAGACGGAGACACCATGACATCTGCAGTAGAGCATCCTGGTGTCTCCGTCTGTCCCAGTCTGAGGCTGTGTGGTTACATCAAATGATCTGAGTCTGATTACGTACCATACTGTGGCCCCTCAGCAGCAGCGGCGAGATCTCACTGACAGGCGGCGAGTAGCCGTAATCGTCGCAGGGCAGGTCCCCTCGGCGCCGGCGCCCATGAGCCATGCCGTTCTGGCCGTAGTTGCGAGGGCAGAGAACCCGGTAAAGACAGAAGAGGAGCAGAACCAGCAGGACGCCCGCTGCCAGGCCCAGCGCCGCCACCCTGCAGGAGGGGCGGAGTCAAACACAGGTTAACGCTGCAGCTCCTTCCTGTTAACGTGGCCGTGACAGACTGAAACCTGGAACATCTACGTCCCCAACCGCGTGTCTACATCCCCACGCTCATCAGGTCAGTCGTTTGTGTTGCAATATTTACTGTGACAGGTTCACACACACACACACACACACACACACACACACACACACAGACACACACACAGACACACACACACACACACACACATATACACACACTGTCTGCTGCAGGGGAATGTTCTGTTCACACTCATGACTTAAATCACATGCATACAGTCAGCTGCTGAAACACCAACAGCTTCATATCTGCTATGAGTGAGTGTGAGTGTGAGTGTGTGTGTGTGTGTGTGTGTGTGTGTGTGTGTGTATACTGACTTGTAGAGGGTCAGGTCTGTCTGGAGATCAGCTGAGACTTTGGGGATGGATGGCGGCGGATGTCTGGTGTCCTGAGGGTGGCGAGTCTCGATGGCCTCCTGAGGACTCAGGTGAACGGTGACGGGGATGACAGGCAGGATGCTGATGTATCTGAGAAACACAGGAAGCATGTTCGTTTACACACGCCTGATGGTCATCTGCAGATTCACATGACGATCTCAGTTCACGCAGGTGACAACACGCCAAGATGTCACTGTGGAGGACGTCTGTCCACCACTTCTTTAGATTTCATTCAAACCACAGACTGTCAGATCAAGATAGCAGGACCGCTTCACAAATCAACTCAAGCCGCGCCACGCCACGCCACATCCCATCATGCCACCCCACGCCACATCATAAAGGTGTGTTTTCTGGTCCACAGGTGTCGACAGGTAGATCAACAGGTAGAGAACCATCACAGAACATGAGGATGATTGATACATTTCACTGAGGCCTCCACAGTTACAAAATATTTTATCATCAATGACCTGAAACTGAATCTAAACTTTAATCTGAACCTGAACCTGCAGACCAAAAAACTACAGCTGAGAGTTTCTGATAACGAACACTGCGAAAAACAACCGTTTTATTTTATACCACTGCCAGTATATAACACAATATAAAACTGTTTTATGTTTTAAAAGGTACAACTGCAGAATAACTGCAAGTACTGACCATCTTTTAACTCTGTTCTCCAGCTATCGCTGACTGGTACAGTAGTTTGTTTACCTGATGTTACAGCTGACTGGTACAGTGGTTTGTTTACCTGATGTTACAGCTGACTGGTACAGTGGTTTGTTTACCTGATGTTACAGCTGACTGGTACAGTGGTTTGTTTACCTGATGTTACAGCTGACTGGTACAGTGGTTTGTTTACCTGATGTTACAGCTGACTGGTGCAGTGGTTTGGTTACCTGATGTAACAGCTGACTGGTGCAGTGGTTTGTTTACCTGATGTAACAGCTGACTGGTACAGTAGTTTGTTTACCTGATGTAACAGCTGACTGGTGCAGTGGTTTGTTTACCTGATGTAACAGCTGACTGGTGCAGTGGTTTATTTACCTGATGTAACAGCTGACTGGTACAGTGGTTTGTTTACCTGATGTAACAACAGATTTTACTGTATATTATGAGATTGAAATATGTCATACGGTTTCTAAATGGATGGCATGTCAACCTGGAGAAGGCCCTTGCTGCAGGGTGGGGTACGTGTCGGGTAACGACTCACCTCTTGGCTAAAGTGATGTTGTAGTAGCTGAAGAGCGACGGCCAGTGTCTGAAGGACAACCTCCTCCAGCCCTCCTCGTCCTCCGCTCCCCATGTTATCTGTGGCACGGCAGGGGGCGGAGCCTGGGGAAGGGGCCCCCGGTGGCCTTGTGATTGGTTCTCAGGTAAGGGGGTGGGATCTGGAGCAGCGTGGATGCTGAGGGTGCTGGTAGGATCGCCTCCACGGAAGACGGGCGCCACCCCCAGGTGAGGGGGCAGGCCGCCGCCCCCCGGGTCTCCCAAAGGGCTTTGCTCCGACACCTGCGCAGCCAGGTAGGTGCGTATTCCAGCCGGGTCAGTGTAGACAAGGATGCCAATCCAGATTACCGTGCCAACCTGCAGGGGGAGCACGTGGATGATAGTGATCAGACCGTTTAACTCGGCAGGTGAATAGAGTCTTAGCTTCACATTCATGTGTTCCTTCATGTTTTAATGCTCACTGAGCTCACACGTCATATCACACTGTTCCATCACTAGACGTCACAATGAGTCATTCCTTTCCCGACTGTCACAACAAACTGGTGATTCACACGCAGTGTGACAGTGAGCCGTCAGCAGCAGTAAACTTCACCGACACTAAGCTGAAATCACAGCTGCCGGTTTGTTGGAGTTTTTTCTGAAACCTCCTGCAGTCCACTGATGAAGCTGCGTGTCCCCTTTGTGAGAGTCGGTGTGGCGCTTGTCACTGAACTGACAGACTCAGAGGAACTTCCTGTCAGTCACTGATGCACTGAGCATGCTGACTGCAGCTGATCATGGATCAGTCTCACTGACAGGAGACAGGGGCCAAGTCCTCAAGGGGGACCACAGGGGTCACCTCTGAGCCCTTTGTTGTTTACGGTATACATAAACTGCATTGGGCGGAAAATACTGAACTCCGTCCTGTGCTGTTGACTGTCCTTTCTGCTTCGGCTTTTTAGTATTTTCAGTTTGCATTCGGCAGAGCACAAGAACACCTTTGTAAACTGCAACGTATTCAAAACGCAGAAAAAAAACACAAAACTTACGGTTTTCACCATGTCAAGATAAGTGAAATCCGCACTGTCAGAGAAAACTTTTACTAGTGTCAACAAATTCAGTTGGAGTCTATTTTTTTGATGTGCTGAATATGAATCCGGCTCCCAGGGCCCTGAGAGTCGTCACTGACGGTGGATCTCTTGTTGTGTCTCCTACTGTAAACTCAGCCATCCTGCTTTACATACACGCCGCCTCAGTCACCGGGGCGTTTTCATTTATGAAGCCATAGTTGGCAAAATTCTTCAATCCTGCAAAGACAGATTCTATCTCTGTGTGAAGGACTTTGTGAATCCTGTCGAGCCTAAGACTGAACTGTAAAAAAAGCTGTTAGTTTCTGAGCAGTTGGAGCAGAAACAACCAGCAGGACGATGTGAAGCTTCAGCACACAGAAACGCTGAAGGAGTTTCCGGTGAAACCTGTTGCACCCCGGCTGTCTGTGTGTGAATGTTTGATCTCATGTTACTGAAATCTCTGTGCTTTCATGTTTGATTTGCTGCTGAAACTCTGTGCTGCTGCAGCTCTCCGTCACATCGCCCTGGGAAAAAACACATCTTTGATCTGGAATAAAGGATCGACTGACAGGAACAAAACATGACTCCACACACTGCCTCTCAATCCAGCGTCTCACCATGATGATACGCTGCGCCAGCCGTGTTCGGGCCAGGAAGTAGACCACACGCAGCCTCTTGGGCAGCCGCAGGTTCCTGAAGGCCGGCGTCTGCAGCGTGATGGTGTGGGGGGAGGGCCGCGGCGGAGGTGGGACCTCCCGAGGACGCAGCAGGCCGGGCTTCGGCGGCGGCAGTCCCGCTTCGGCTGGCAGCCGGCGGTTCAGATCAGCCAGCTGAGGACAAGAGGACACGTTGAGACATGACGGAGACATCCCAGTTCAAGAGATGACGACTCCTAAGAGAGATATTCACTGAGAGAGACTGAGGTTTAACCACATATTGAACAGGCAGCACGCATTCTCCAGAGGGTTTACAGCAGAGCCCCTGTGTGTTAACCCTTTGAAACCTGAACGAGGATGCCTTTCAAAAATAGAAAAAATCACAGAGACGAGCTGAAAAAAGGATCAAACAATTAAAATAATTTTGTAACATTACTTAAAATATGTAATATGACAATAATAAATATAATTTTCATTAATCTGGAGACATTTTTACCCTAGCTTCTTTTAAATAATTTTCTAAATCTACTAATTTCTTGCAATTTGTAAAATACTCCTTACAAAGTTGGTCTTTTTTTTCTGGTGTTGTTTGAGAGAAATCGCCCCAGTGAGCTCAGAGGGTTAAATACTGCAGGCTCGCCGTTGGTCAGGAACAAACGCTCGCCGTTGGTCAGGAACAAATGCTCGCCGTTGGTCAGAAACAAACGCTCGCCGTTTGTCAGGAACAAACGCTCGCCGTTTGTCAGGAACAAACGCTCGCCGTTGGTCAGGAACAAACGCGTGGCCGTGAGAAAATGATCTGGAAATTATCCGAAAAAAAGGAGAAGTGTTCCCTCCTTTACATCCGTTTTCGTGCCTTGATCCGGGTCTCGTGGTCAGCTGAGCTGAGCTCCTTCTGTTGGACCCCGAGGTGTTCTGACCGGATATAAAATCCCTCCAGCGTGTCCTGGGTCAGCCTTGGGGAAAACTGCTAAAATGCTCAGAAAACTTTATGATTCTATATTTAAAATGATGTTACAGATAATTATTTATATATAATTTGTTCGCAGCTTGTCAGGGTTGACTTTTCTTTTTTTCACTCATTTTCAGGTAATTTCCTCATTGCACCTTTAACTAATTTCATGCAAATTTGCTCAAGTTTCAGAAGGATAACCTCCAAAATAAAACTCCATTTTAAAGCCATTTGAAATCATGAATCACATTTTTCAGTCACCAAATCAGATTTTAGAAGCTGCTGAAATGTTTCACTTACTGCACATTATCTCTCCAAACATGACAATCAAAACTCATTTATCGAAAACAATTACAAATGAGCAGGCAACACATTGTGATTGTAAAGTAAGAGATGTTTAAAATGGTCATTTAAGAGGATGTTTAACGGCCTGATGTTTCTGTGGCTGAGACGTCAGAAACCTTTAATCCACCAGCAGACTGATGGTTTCTCTCTGTGCTCCCGTGACTGTTCTCACCTCCATACGTCGGATGTCTATGGAGAGAACGGTGGTGAAGAAGAACATCTGCAGGAAGAAGTCCGACACCAGCCCGACCACAGCGAACAGGCAGAACTCCTGCAAACAGCAATGAGACAACGCTTCTGTCAGGCTCAGAGACTGTGTCTGTGTCTCTCAGAGTGTCTCTGAGAGTGTCTCAGTGTCTCCGTGGTTACCTGGATGGCTGGCACCAGGGTGAAATATCCGATGAGGATGATGCAGAGTTCAGTGAACATGTTCTTCATGATGGACCAGCTCTCGT